>NW_019392957.1:0-73221 GCF_000648675.2 Cimex lectularius | reverse complement strand
TATATATATATATATATATATAGGCAAAGATAAATAGAATAATATATATCGAAATAGATAGATATAAACAGAGGAAAAGATAGATGACAGAAAGCTATAGTGGTAGATAGAAGGCTACAGCGGTAGACCAATAGATATGTAGATAGATAAATAGAAAGACATACAGATAGACAGATAGATATGTATAAAGAAGATGGATATATATAAAGATAAAAATAAAAATATAAAGATAGATAGATATTAAAAACATATATATGAATAGGTAGGTAAATTGATAGAAAGCAGATACATTTAAAAATAGATAGAAAGATAAATATATGTGTTTATTATATTTAGGTATATATAAATATCTAATATAAATCTATTTTTATTATATATAGATAAATATAAATGTAAAGATAAATATAGATATAGATTGATATTAAAAATTATGTATGAATAGGTACGTAAATTGATAGACAAACAGATACATTTAGAAATAGGTACAAAGACGTACAGATATATATAAATGTGTGGTGATTAGTGACCGTTAGTTAATGATTATTCGGAGATGGTGAGATGCGGTCTGGTGTGACGTGGGTTTTAGAAAAACATTTTCTTTATCGTGCCAACGTTTCGATCTTTATTGGGATCATCTTCAGGGCTTGGGATTTATAAACAAAAATTTAAACAATGCTTATAAATCCCAAGCCCTGTAGATGATCTCAATAAAAATCGAAACGATAAAGAAAATATTTTTCTGAAACCTACTTCACACCAGACCGCATCTCACGATTTCTGAATAATTATCGATTAATGGTCACTAACCACCACACAATAATAATAGTAATGTGGGAGGTTTAGGGGCCGACAAACAGCTGAGGTCATCGCCGGCCTTCTGCGTGTTTTCACTTCTTTTTCTGGTCTTTCAAGCCTATTTTTCAGCCTGCAGCGATTTGAGCGTCTCAATCTGTTAATGACACTCAGCATTTAACTGAAAACTATGAAATAAAACATGCAATACGTATACATACATTACCAGAAATGCATCTCACGATCTCCAAATAATTATATATATAAAGATAAAATATAAAAATGTAAGATAGATCTAGACATAGATAGATATTAAAAATTATGTATGAATAGGTAGGTAAATAGATAGAAAAACAGATATATTTAAAGATGGATAGATAGATAGATAGATAGAGACAGAGAGCGAGAGAGAGAGAGAGAGAGAGAGAAAGAGTGAGGGGGGAGAGAAATAAATAAAATAAAGTGTTAACAAGTAAAAATAATTGAAAACGGAGGAAAATAAATACATGCAAAAATGAACATGTAGATGGAAGTAGCGAGAGAAAGAGAGAGAGAGAGAGAGAGAGAGAGAGAGAGAGAGAGAGAGAGAGAGAGAGAGAGAGAGAGAGAGAGAGAGAGAGCAAAAACGTGGGAGCTGAAAAAGTAAATGATTTTGCTTTTTAAAATTATTTTTTCTATAATTATGATTATGAGCAAAGGATCATACAAAGGTTTATACAATATTTAGTTTTGACACACAACGGTTAAAGTTTTAATCATTTGTTCAAAAATTCATATGCTGCACATGATTAGTTAGTTATATTAAAAATTGTTCTATGTTGTGGTATAAAAACCTGATCTGAAATACGGGATAGGAATTTGTTGATAACATGACTGTGCCATTAGGAAATGTGATAATAGTGTCAGAATGAGAAGTGGTATTGACTGTATTGTGAATAACGACGTACCTAGGACGCTGCCCTGTAGAACTCCTAAGTTGAACTTGACGCTAAGGAGAGGAAACTACCCTAACCCTAAAGACCGAAACTCTTAAGTACCTACCAACATTACTCGTTATCAAAAAATATCCAGTTTATCTGTGCATAATTGGAATGAATAATTAAAACAAAATAAAGTATGGTCTTTTTTACAGGCCGAATAATCAAAACTTTTAAAGTATACCTAAAATATGCTTCAGACTATTAAATTTTATGTACAATACATATAAAAACCAAAATTATGCAAATAACGTTAAATTTTCAAGCAATAACTAAATAATTTTTTGTGTGGAAAAACATTAAAACACTTGGCTAGTTTGTGTACTTTAAGATCAGTGTTATTTAACAGAAAAAAAGTCTGAACAAAACCAAAATATATGACCTCTCATATGTGCCATATCTAACTAAAACATGTTAATGACCAAACAGAAATGTAATGGATATAGCCAGCCCTAAACTATGATAAAATCTTAATAACAATAGTTTTCATCAACTAAAAACCTTAATTAATTGTCTTAATAACAAATGTAAAAACTAGGCGAAAGGAAACATGGAACAGAAAAAGATGAAATCTGTTATTAATAGTTGAAATGTCAATAGCAGACTATTAAAAAAGAACACACAATTAGTTATTATATAAGTCAAAAAGCTGCTCCTCAGAGATATGCTTTTATCCTCGGAAATGATGAAACTTTAGAAATCGCATCTTATAATAGCTAGAAAATCTAAATTATTATAGTTAAGTAATAGTTTATTAGTAGAACGCAGAATTTTTATGTAATTTTTGGCAGTTAAGGTGAAAATATTGATTCTTTATCAAAGAACAATTGCATAATATTATATGAAAGAACACAAAAACTTTGCAAACCCAAGTCGAATAAACTACGTCTCCTGAGACTTGAATGACTGGGCATTAAAGAATCTATGGTAATGGAAAAGTGGACAAACTAGCTAAACAAGATATGCAGACCGTGAACCTGTAGCAAGCACAAATCCACTTTTAAACAAATTATAAAAAATTTGGTAAAAAGGTGGAAGAGGACCAAATCACTGATGGCCCGTCAAATACTGGTAGTCTTTAAAATAAAAAAGGTCCTGGCTGACTCAATCTCAACTTATTAACCTGACACTGTCATCTAAAGAAGCGTGTTCAATACCGTTGGGTTTGACAGGAACGAGCTTATCTGTAGATCTAATGAGGAGGAAGAATCCAGGCAAATTATCTACAATCATGAAGACCTCCTGGGCCTTTGAAAATTGTAAAATTTAAAACAGCCATTCTAACACATGTTCATTAAGTCTAAATAGCTCTTGTCTTGTGCTCAAACGAAATAATATAACAAAATTTTAAAAAAATCTGTCCGTGTAGATGTTAAAACACAGTAGATGCAGATGTGTTATTTTTCATTGACCTTTGACCCGCTATAATCCGACGCTAATTGAAAGATGTGCTATACAAGGTCATGGACAACCTTCCGATCTACTTCAAGTAATATTTGGCGGAAAGGTTTTCAACTATTATAAGGACTGTCCTGTTTTATCACGACAGGTGTACATCAAGGAAGGATGATTAACCAATTCTTGTTGACAATATCCTACGATAGGATCAAGGAAGCGTATAGCGTGCGAGGATGCTAAGACTACGCCTACCTAGTCCTTCGAGATGCGTTAAGGGAGTTGCTGGCTGGAGAACTGGCCGCGACCGGCGGGTGCTGCATCAGAGACACACGTGAGTTAGGGTACCAGATCCTATCTAAATATGTTTGATATATACGGACGGGTGAGGGTGCATAAACAATGCGGGCCCGACCATTCGGAGTGGAGAAGCGGAGATCGAGGTTGACTCGGCCCTTAGGGGCTGGGGCGCCTCTACACCAATGCTGCGGCGGTAACACCATTCCGTCGTATGCGGAGGTGCGTCAGCTCTCATCTTGAGAATCAAACGTCCGATAAGGCCGAATAGGCCAGGTGCGGACGCTAAAGATCCTCTTGTCTTGTTGACGATGAGTTCTCGGGAACGGAACCATCTGCACTGCGAGCAGTGTATTTTCCGTTCCAGGTCCAAGCCCAGCTGCATGGGTAAGGACTCGCAGTGTTTAGTGGTGAGACCCCTAGCGGGTACCTAGAGAAGAGGCTGTGTTTCACTCGTGGCCGTGGACTGTAGTACTTGCGTATGACCTCCGATTACCTCCCGACCTCGTGGGAATCGGATGGATTGGATTGCCGAGAGCGTGTAGCCAGCGAGGAGCTATGACTACGCTGACGGCTTCCCTCGAATGCGTGAAGAATGGTGTATGGAGGGGTGCTTGTCGGTGGTGGTCGTCTGGGCTGCCTTTACCGTAGGGGAGGTTAGAGTTTCCACTAAAATCGAAACCGTGGCCGAAGCGCATCCGGAGGTTTCGACACTAGCGGAGCCCTACACCCAGGGAGATAGAGTTCTCTCTCTAGGCAGTGCGTGGGAGACTTGCATTTCCACCATTTTTTGGGTATCCCTTTACGCGCGGCACTGGTTAACCCATCCCCTTGGAAGGGGCAAGCGGGAGAAGTCAGCAAGTCTCGATTAATCTGTGGATTTGCGGGCTTCTACACCGAACTTCATGGAAGAAGCAAATTTTCCGTGCGCGGAGGTGAGTCGCTCCTAACTTGAGAATCTAAACGTGTAATAAAGGCCTGACGGCTTGGTGCGCACGCTAAAGAACCTCAATGTTAAATGACAATATCCTTTAACGATCCTAAGGCAATATGCATCCATCGCTAATCAGGCAAACTATTATCACATTAGTTCTTCAAAAGGAAAATTTAAGACTTAAGAGACAACAACTTAACATAAGACTTGGAAACTACAAAGATCGAAATCTAACTTAGCTAAATCTAAATTGAACTTATACAATAATTTGCTGCTACCAGTTTGGACTGGAGACTGTTGGGTTGTGCCAAATCATTCAACATCCAGCGATTCAATTACTTCTACGATAATAAAAAGTCCTCATCGACGGTGGGGTCAGGACCTCCTTGCCCCTCACACTGAGCGCCAACATGGCATATAACCTCTGGGTGCAGAGGCATTAGTGTTACTGCTGTGACCCTGTGAAAAAAAAAAAAAAACAAGTTTTGTAATGACATTTATAATATGTACGAATATGTGTAGGGTATAAATAAAATAAGAATAAAAGTTTTATTGGATGATAATTTATGCTTGACTTGAAATAAGCCAGAGTAATGTGAGCGCCAATTTTCTTATAAATAATATAATCATTGACATTATTTTAAACCCATTAATTATCCTTTCTTTATAAGGCCTTGGTTGAGATAAAAATGTCAGTGTCAGCGGGATTCGAACCCATGACCTTCGGCTAAACACGCCGCTACCGAGTAGAGAGGATCGAAGCCACGACAGCTCAAGTGTTAGAGTAGGGGCTATTTAGCCGAAGGTCGTGGGTTCGAATCCCGCTCGTGACACTGACTTTTTATCTCAACCAAGACTTTACATAGAAAGAACAATTAATTCATTGAAAGAAGTAGCTTGGTCAATTGACCATGAAAACGTAAATGGATTATTTTAAACGATTGATGCAAAGTTTTCTAAATGATTTTTTTATATACTAAAATAATAAAGAACAAAAAGGAGATATATAATTTTATCCTCGTCCTTAAAAAATTCGAAAAGGAATGGGAAGATTGTCCTGAATAGTTTGCGATGTGTCATACAAGGGTGGGGACACGTTTTAGGGGTGGTTGCCACCATTATCAGGGAGAGTCATCAACAGAGAAAAAACCCGCCGACACAGCAGAAAATAAAAAAAACCTCCTATTTGACCAATGTTGCGTATTAGAAATATACTCAATACATTGATTGATTTTGAATTTGTTGTCTGATTTTCTTTCTCGCTGGGATTATCCGTTGATCTTCTTTGGGGAATTTACGGGACAATCCGAAATCCAAGAAATCCGAGGGAAAGCAGGGGATAACAACAAAATCGACCTGGGAATATCGTATTTTACTCGATTCTGCCATCTACGATATCAAAATGATATACTTTTTAAAACTAAAATTCTCTTATAGTTTTTCACTATGTGTTTTATACATACAAAAAGTTTTAAAAAATTTCAATTATTTATGAAATATTATCACTGGCAAACTTTGTAACTTTTTCCTTTAATGATTTCATATTTCAACTGCGTTCTTTTTGCATGAACGAACTTTTTGAATATCATGAAGTTGATTTTAAGCTCTTTTTTAAATGAGTTTACTTAAAAATACAAAAGTTTAGAAAAATAATCATTCAATTTGAAAACCATTGTAAATATTAATTTTTTTTGTAACAAAAACAAAACTGTTATAGAGGCACTTATGAATTCTAATAGCTTTATATTTCAAGTAAATATATGGCCATAAAGTACACTCTAAGTAAATCCAACCCTACTTATCTGAATATACCATTAGAATCTCATTGAGAGCGCGGTTCTAAATAAAAGCCCGGATCAATTCATATTCGCCCATCCTCTTATATTTTATTCATGTCTCAACCCTTAAAATTTTATTCGGTTTCCGGTTCGACAATTTCTAATTTTCCTAGCGATTCCCAATAATAGAAATTGACGAATTTAAAATAATGTAGATAGTAAGTATAGATGGAAAAAAAGCGATTCATCTTGGGCGTCCGGGAAAATTCTAGCATTTGTTGACCCACCGTTTGAAACTCTGCAAAATCGACGATAAACTCGTTTATGAGCAGGGCTATTTTTGAAAGATGAAAGCCAATCTAGGTTATTTTGCCGATTTTTTCCTCTCTACGAGGTGAGACCGTCTGTTGCTCACCTTCTCAAAATAAACAAATAAAACGTCCGACTATGTTTGTTTATTGACCTCAGCTCGTATTTGCGAACGGACCTCTGAAGTCGAAACGACCGAGGATCATAAAACTATATAACGTCAATGGGTCTACTTTTCGCAAGAGGAAGTTATTCATCTAAAAAGCTAAACAAAACAATAAATTAATTAATTGTGTAAGGAAGTAGGCACGAAAACCTTGAGATATTGGAGTTAAGAACGGGATAAACCTGCTGTTTGATAATCAGGGCAACTTGTTTCTAAATCGCCGCCTGATTTACAAAGATTGTTCTCTTAAAAAAGACAATTCAGATATCTTTCTCCATCAGTACAATAACAATTAAGATGTACATTTATAATTGGAACATTGAAGAAAATACGACAAAGACGGAGTGACATATGTTTAGAATGCGAAGAGAGGGAAAATCTGGAACATCTCAACATAAAATGTAACAAGTTTAATTATAAATCCGTACTGAAATTAAATTATTTGGAAAATACAGTTTTGGATTTTCTATTGGTTATGGACTTAAAAATTTGATCGGAAAGAAAAACAGACTCTGAGTCAAAAATTACAATTTTTCGACCGAGGTCGTTGTCATCTTAAAAGATTGAGTTCGATGCGGACTTAAACTCCAGCAAAATATGCTTTCAAAACAACAACCAAAATTTACTGTGAGCTTGCAGTTGATAGAAAAATGATGGATAGTGAAAAGGCATCCCCTAGGTGATAGCTTTGTGGTATACTCGGAAGTAACGACAGTTCAAGTAAAATCTTACGACAAGGTAAAAGGTTGTCGGTAGGATGTTTTTGAGCTTACACAATAGCCCAGGATACTCGGTCAAACGGCCAGGGCAATATTCCTTCATCTCAAGGGAGTTGGGATTAACGTATTCTATGCGATGTGTGCTTTACGCGCATTCAAGTGGCAATTCCGAAAACAGACTTGTTAATGGAGAATTGAGTTCATAGGAATTTTCTTGTACAGGCGGATCAATAGGAGCATTTCCAGTATTCTGTCAATGATGGGTCGTTAGGAGCGAGAAAGGGTGATTAGGTTTGTAGGTTCTGTGATCATCATGATAGAGGAAAATTTTCAAAGGGTAGGGATATGGGTTGTGCGTAGAACTCGTAGGTTATGAAAATAATGGCTTTTTAAGGTAGTTTGGAAAAGATGATGGGAGTGATTTACCACCTGGGCTTATTTTAGTAAGATTTAACATGGCGCCTGGTCGACTTCTGCAGGAGGGAATAGATTTGGGGAGAGAGAGAGAGAGAGAGAGAGAGAGAGAGAGAGAGAGAGAGAGAGAGAGAGAGAGAGAGAGTGAGAGAGAGAGAGAAAGAGAGAGAGAGAAGGAAAGAAGGAGGGAGCGAGAAAGAGTGAGAAAGAGGTTTCCGTTTTATTTATACATACATCACTCAAGATTTGGTCTCAAGGACCACTCTTACATGTACAATGAAATCGTAGATTTCTATGTGTACTCTACTCAATCCTAACAAAACAATTTCTTTTTCGTACATCATTAATAAATAAAAACCATGTATATAACTTTAACTTGACAAAAAAAAAAAAATTAAAAAAAGTTAATTTCTCCTTACTTAGAGAATTATTTACAAAAACGTTTAAAAAAATTGGTATACTTTAGAAGTAAACCATTTTTTTCCCTTACTATTTCAGTATTGGCAATTATTTTGATTTACATGCAAGAACAAATTTTGTAGATAATTAAAGTAAAATATTTTTAAACTTATACTAGATATGTTTATATTCATATGAAGAGACTTTTAGTACTTTTAATTTTTTATTTATTGGATATAATTTTCAACTTTTAAATCTTTTTGTCATTTTTGTACATATTTAGAAAGTAGATTATTTTTTATAGATTGTTTAAATGACTCTACACTTTTGCATTTTTGAATTTCAGTCGGTAAATTTGAGAACACTTTTGCCCCTTTAACCAAGTAATAATTACTAATCGTTTTAGCCTTAATCTTTGTAAGCAGGAAAGCTGGATATGCCTATTTTTATTCCTAATGTTCAGATTATGAACGTCAGCTTTAAATTTGATCTTCTCAGATATGCACAGACGTTTTTTTGATTTCATCATTTTTTACAGTTTAGAAAGAGAGAGAGAGAGTGAGAGTGAGAGTGAGAGTGAGAGTGAGAGAGAGAGAGAGAGAGAGAGAGAGAGTGATAGAGAGAAGAAGGAGAAAGAGAGAGAGGAGAGAGAGAGAAAAAGAGAGAGGGAGGGAAATGGAGGGAGGGAAATGGAGGGAGGGAGGGAGGGAGAGAGAGAGGGAGAGAGGGTTCTTCAAGTTTATTAAATTCGATTTATACTANATGAGAGAAGAAGGAGAAAGAGAGAGAGGAGAGAGAGAGAGAGAGAGAGAGAGAGAGAGAGAGAGAGAGAGAGTGAGAGAGAGTGAGAGAATGAGAGAGATGGGAGGTAATGGTTCTTCAAGTTTATTAAATTCGATTTATACTAATTAAGTAGTGGTGCTTTTATAAAAATCATGATTTATTGATTTTCTCTAATAATTATTCTTAGAACTGTTGTTTTTATCGCACCAAAAATTAAGAACCAGAACAAACCATAAAAATATAATAAATTGAATTTTATGGATTAAACTTGGATGCTTTTATGTCTTTTGGAATTAGAAGTTTTCGACATTTTCAGTTTCTCAGTAATCTCTTGGAAACGGGGTAAACATAATAGGAGACGATAAATATTTATAGTTTGAAATATACGATATAATATAAGATGAATTTAAAAATAAAACCATTTTCTGTATGTAATCGATCAAAATATTTATAACAAACACAGAAGGTTTAAAAAAAAATCAAACTTTACAAGATAAGTATGTACATAGATAATGGATTTTCCAGAAAAAAAATTGAATTGCAAAAATATAAACTCGTATTTTGTATTATTTATATTTTATTCAGTGATTGGATGGAGCGTGGATCTACGAGTGGAAAAGTGGTATAAATACATATCAATGTAAACAGCTCGATTCCACTGGCGAAAGCCCTTTCCTCCCCGGGGCAAAGTTGCGGAAGGGATAAAATCCCAGTTTCGGCCCTGTTTTCCGCTGAAACCATGGGAAAACGACGAGGCGATAAAATACGAGAATTTATCCTCAGGGAGATGAAGACGAGCACTTAATTTCAAAGGAGGAGTTTTCGAGTTTTCAATCGTAAATTTCTCTCAACTCCGAATCGCAAGTCCGGACTATCTCTAATAGCGTCATTTAACTCGAATAGCATGTAAATAATCAACAACAGTAGCGACAGCAACAACTACAAAAACAACGACTATAACAATTAATACCCGTTGCTTCTACTACAGCAACAACTATGCTATCCAAAGCGACTACTTATTTAGTACTGTACTTACTAACATTATCATTTCTGTTGAGGAGAAAGGTTTTTGTGAAAAAAATTAAAATAACTAACCTCTTCACTCGTAGACCACTGGTTCAAAAGTAGGTTTGATAATTTGCTGAACTCTATCAATGAATTAAACATCTGAATTTCCAGAAAATTACGTCTCCTCTCTTTACCTCACCCTTTTTCACCTTATTAATGAACCGTATGGATTAAGAAGCCCACATAAAATAAAAAATAAATACAATAAACCATTCCCTAATTCATAATTTGCGAACAAACTTAAATTTGAATTTTGATTATAAAGAGTATGCACTTTAATATAATTCTTACTATTTTTAATTTAATGCAAAACAAAGACTAAACGAACTACTTTCTTGAATACAAATAAATAAAGTAAAATAAATAGACTTTAATCTTATTAAACTAAAAGAAATTAATGTAATTTTTTGAAGAAACAAAATGTATTGGACAAATGTCTTGACAAGAACGATGCATGTTAAACATTTAAATTCACAAATTCAATGGCAAACATGAATGCAATATAAACTAATTAATAAAAGTAACGTAAGTCATCCAGATGGGATAGTGACGAACAATGTTGTCGGCGTTGGTCCAAGATGACAATACGATGACGAAAAAAGGTGGTAAGATGGTTAAAATGAAGTTGTCGGCAACGGTCCCGAATGACAATACGATGACGAAAATGGAAATAGGACGATGAAGAATGAACTTGTCGGCAATGGTCCACAATGACAAAATGAACGGTGAAGAATGAATATGTCCGCGACGGTCCAAGATGACAAATACGATGATGAAAAATGGAGATAGGATCCTTTTTAAAAAAGATGGTTCCTACTCACATTATAATTCCCCATGCCATAAACTTGCAAGTACAATTGACAGAATAATTAAAACCCACACCAAATTCAAACCTACATTTAGTATCAACAATTGTTTAAAATTGATAAAAGAATTAAATAACATCAATATACCCAACAACTGTGTGTTAGTGTCATTTGACGTTACTAATTTATTCACAAATATCCCCGTTGAAGAATAAACTCGTACTAAACTCATAAAGCAAAAACTTACCGAGAATTCTATTAACGAATTTGTAAAAAATGATATAATAGACCTCTTAAATATTGCCTATTATCTAATTATTGTAAACTTAATGTGAGTAGGAACCATCTTTTTTAAAAAGGATTGAACTCTACACTCACCCCATCATTTATAATTTCCGGAATAGGATGGTGAAGAATGACGTTGTCGGGGACGTCCAAGATGACAATACGATGACGAAAAAGGAGGTAAGATGGTGAAGAATGAAGATATCGGCAACGGACCGAGATAACAAGTACGATGACGAAAAAGGAGGTAAGATGGTGAAGAATGACGTTGTCGGCAACGCACCGAGATGACAATACGATGACGAAAATGGAAGTAGGATGATGAAGAATGACGTTGTCGGCAACGGACAGAGATGACAATACGATGACGAAAAAGGAGGTAAGATGGTGAAGAATGAAGTTTCGGCAACGGTCCAAGATGACATCACGATGACAAAAAATGGAAATAGGATGGTGAAGAATGAAGATGTCGGCAACGGTCCAAGATAACAAGTACGATGACAAAAAATGGAAATAGGATGGTGAAGGATGATGTAGGCGACAGTTCCATTGCACGCTACTGGGCTTGAAATTTGAAACTGTGCTATCACGTCATTCAGTTGATTACGCAATGTCATAATTACAGCGATAAGCCCAAGGTGTTTGTGGGTGTTTGAGGGCGCTGGGAAAAAAATCGCATCTTTGTTCTTTCAATCCGTTGTATCATCTGCTGAGGAGAAATGGGATGAATATGTCAGCATTGTGCATAGTAATCGATGCCAGACCAACCAATGGTACTTTGTGGCTCATTCGGGTCAAATATCTGAGTATTCTTTGCCGCACCTCATTCTGAAGCAGCGGCCAGTTAAATAGGATTCATTGATACGACAATACGAAGTGCGTAGGAAGCGTTTAAGTTTATAGATGAAGCTTGGGTCACATCCCGCAACGCACCTAAGCAGTATTATTTCTTCTCTAGAGTGCAAGAAATGGCGTCAACAACGCTGAATAAACGAACGATTGAGATGGAAGCGGAATTGGTGAGTTAAAAATGTAATTTTAAAAGGAGAATGTCAACTATCAAATCTAGCATGTTGTTTAATTTATTCATTTACAAATACCGTTTCACAAGAAAATTGTTATAAATTATTTAAGCGTGTCGTGAGAGCTCGATAGTTCGATTTGAGCTCATGAAACTGTAATTATCCAGTTGGTTCGCGTGATTTGGCTAATTAGGCATCTTCTTGAGATAACGGGATCAGCCTGTCCCATCGGAATTGACAAGAGAATTTGGTACAATTTCTTATCGGAAATGGTAAAAACATCTTCTGATTTCTTGCTTTTTTACATAATTCAACAGGCAAAACGGCATTCGGGTTCACGTGGCATTTCGAAAACCCGGACGAGATTAATTGCAACGATCTGCTTAAATGTCGAACTAAAAGGTTTTGTATCTCACGGCGATCTTGTCATTAATTAACTCAAAGATTTAGAATTTGGCGAAATTTAAATAAAACAAAAAACTCTTCTTTGCTGGTCTATATTGGGAAATCTCAAATTAAATATTTATATTTGGCATGAAATCAATCATTTATTATGCTTTCTGCAAAAGACATATTCAGCCAAACGTAGGTTAAAGTTGAAACTAATGGCGATTTAATGGAAATCGATCACACCTGGTACACTCCGTTTTGTCGGGGTTCTTTGCCAGGCTCGTCATGGACATTCCGTGGCTGGACTCGTTTTGATCAAAAGTTGAAAAATGAACACCACACCGGCCGAACAGTACGCTCAATTTAATTTAAAAACTGAAAAAAAAAGCACAAAACAAAGGGAAATTACAACTAGGGGTAAAATTAACGAACGCGTAAATTAAACAAAACGGGCGTTTTCAGATGTTAATTCCTATTCTGTTGGAAAAATACAAAATAAACAAATCGTAACTTTTCAACAGGTTGAAATAGGACGCCAGTTCTGCCGGCATTCTACTACATTCGAGGCGTAGCAACACCCAATAAATTTTTGACAACCGCGTTCCTGCGGCCGAAGGAATGCTTTTTTACACAGTTTGAAAATAACACTTCAGCCTGGGCTTAGAAAACTCTGATCTGAATAAAGTGAATTAGCACAACTCAATTTAAGAACCAAAACAAATAATAAGCACACAACAACAATATAAAATATAAAACACATTAAAAAGTGATCGGTTATTTTCCCTCCAAAATATAACCTAAATCCTTAAATAATTCTACATTTATTTTTTATAGAAAAAAACTGCTGTCGGGTATTTACCATGATTTTTTTTGCATGAGATGCAAGAAACAAATGATTTATGTATTAGTTAATAAAATTAATAATAATAAAACATATAACTAGCGATAAGCGTTTACGGAAAAAATTAAAGCTGCCGCCTCTGAAGCGATTCCAAAAACAGGGAACAGGAAAGTTCGTAACTGGGTTCCGTGATGGAATAGGGAATGCGAAGTTGTCTGTAGGGCAAAAAAAGGCCCTAAGACGGCTGCGGAGGTTTCCGACTGATGAAAATTTGTCAAATTTTCGTAAATCCAGAGCCAAAGAAAGAAGAGTGATAAAGGAAGCCAAACAAAACTCTCTAAAATATTTAATTTCCAATTTAACACCACATATGGAATCCTCGGATATATGGAGGAAAATCAGGGCAATTTCGGGCAAAAGAAAACCCCCAATTATGCCAATACTCCGTGCAGAAGACATGGTCATAACAGAACCGTTTCACATTGCTGAGCGAATAGCTCGTCAGTTTGAATCTGTTTCTAATTCCAGCTGGTATTCGGAGCGTTTCAGGCAGATAAAGGAGGAGGAAGAAAGATATGATTTAAATTTTGCAGCTGATGAAGAAGAGGTTTGGGACGCTCCCCTCATTCTGCCTGAACTGGATCTTGTTCTGAGTTCGGTGAAAGAATCTTCTCCGGGAAGTGATGAAATCACATATTCCATGATTAAAAATCTATCTCCAGAAGGGACAGTAAAGCTTTTGGAGTTATTTAACGAAATATGGGGTGCAGGATATTATCCTGAAAACTGGAGGGAGTCGGTCGTGATTGCCAAGCCGGGTAAAGATCCAAGCCTCCCAGAAAATTACAGACCTATTTCTCTAGCATCATGTCTCAGCAAAACATTGGAAGCCATAATTAACAAAAGGTTAAATTGGTTTATTGAGAAAAAAGGTCTGTACAGTCAATACCAGGCTGGGTTTAGAAAGCACTTTTGCTCTGAAGATCATGTAGCGCTCCTTGAAAGTGCTATTTAAAACACTTTCTTGGAGAGAGAGCATGCTTTAGCTGTCTTCTTTGACTGGAAAAAGCATACGATACGACCTGGAGATTTAATATTCTTAAGAAACTCTATGATTGGGGTTTAAGAGGGAACATAGCTAAATTTTTAAAAAGCTTCCTCGAAATGAGGAGATTCCGGGTGAGATTAGGTACCGCCTTATCTAGTACGTTCATTCAAGAAAACGGGATTCCTCAGGGTTCGGTTCTGGGTGTCACTTTATTTGCCATTGCGGTAAACGGTCTGGCTGATAATATAGATCATCGTATAGTCAGGCCTTTATATGGCGATGATCTTTGCTTTTACTTGTCTGGGAAAAATCTCCAAAACGTAGGAAGGACATTACAAAACGCCATTGACACATTGTCACGAAATGCAGATGATGTGGGTTTCAAATTCTCTTTGTCCAAAATGGTATTTGTACACTTTTGTAGACTAGAGGTGTTTCTACTCACCATATGCAACAAATACAAAGATGTTTTTCATTTTTCGATTTAGGTCCAATAAACTGCTTATAAACTTCAGAATTACTGACTGTAGAAAAATCTGGTTTGTGCCACCTGAAAGAACATTAAATTTGCCCTATGAAAACTTATTTACATTGCAGAATTGATGAAAAATTCAGAAAGAAAATATGTTGAAATTTGGAATTTATTTGAAAATGTTGGATGGTTACCCTAAATAACTAAAAACTCCTGGAGCTTAGCAAATTCCATCAAAAATTCTACATACAATTAGCTTCTAGCGAAATACCCACCTTTTTGGATTGCTCTTCTGGAAAGCCCGAAAATTATACATTTTGTAGAAAAAAAAGTGGTGAAGGAATGACCAATTAATACATTACAATTAATTAAGGTTTTTTGTTGAGATGAAAAAAAATTGGTCAAGCGGACCACAAAATTAGTGAATTTAATGATTAAAATGAAGTACACTTCACTAAAGTCTCCGTGGCCATTTCATTTGTCGTCGAGAATCCAATCCGATTACACGACATATGAAAAATGGCAAAAAGGAGGGAAAATTCAAAAGGTGCGGTTGAGATGGGAAGTTAGTGTCCGAGTGGATCGAGGTCACGATAGCTCAAGTGGTAGAGCAGCGGCGTATCAAGCCGAAGGTCGTGGGTTCGAATCCCGCTCGTGCCATTGACTTTTTTATCTCAACTAAAAACCTTAATTAATTATAATATATTAATTGGTCAAGCGGACCACGAAACTAGCGAAAATAGTAATTTAACATTTTTTAAATATAAATCTGAGCTATTCAAAAACAAATCAGGTCACAAGTGTTCATACTTAAACATCAACGATGACAGAGAAAAATTGCAGTTCTGGCCAAGTTTCAACTTCAATCGATAATTTAAGTCTGATTTATCAACGTCTGACAGCCTTGGTATCAATAGACATATACAGAATAATTTGTTTTGGCCTACAGGATGAAAAAGTTATTAAATTAATAAATTTCATTGAATAATTTAAAGAGCTGGTACTTAATAAACCGATATTGACCTTCCTGCAAGAGTGAATTTATAGGACGTACAAAACATCAATTTAGCCTCTCTCATCTTTAATAATTAATATATGCTAATTGGCCCGCATAGTAACGTTCTATATTAAGCGATATTTCATTGAACAATTTTAACCCTTTGATTTATTTCGAAAAATTAAAGTCAAATTGGTATCTGTATTTCATTTAGGAAAGAAATAAACTGTTATTATTTCTTATTGACTGATTATTTACATTGTATATGCGTTTTCTTTCTGGATGAAATATTGAACCTCTCATATTGAATGTGTTAAAGTGATTTTTTTAAAGAACTTAATAAAGCGTCATTTGAAAAATCCATGTTACGAACGCCATTAATCACTGTTACAGGACGCATAAATAGGATTTATAGCGTAATTTATCAAAGCTTTTAACCGGGATTAATTAAAAGGTATAACATGAAGTCAATTAACTCCCGGGGCCGAAATTGCATGGTCACTATGTAAATAGTGGCTGGATTTTTATCTCGAACCCTTCCAGAACCGGCTGAGCAATGAGGGTTTGGTATAAACTGTTTATAAAGGTTATTTTAAATTTGAAATAATGGCGGAGGGAGGCGTTTTTGAGTTTCTTTAAGCAAAGTGGCGAAGGCTTTTCGATATATGAGATCCGCCCAGGAAGGAATTTCACTCTTTTCACTTCCAATTGTCACGCGAGCTAAGAAAGTCTTAATCTCGAGGCGTGACCGAGGGGGGTTGAGTTAACACCGGGATCAAGCCTAACCCGAAGGATTGCCACGGATTCGATTCAATTTAAGAGAAAATCCGGGACGATTATACCTTAGATTGTGCTGCCGGATATCTTAACTTGAGGACCGAAGATGTGTAGAAATTCTCAACAACAGTTCTTTCAATGTCCTATGTTGTGCAGAAAACGCAACCTTATTCAAAAAACAGAAAGTTTTTGAATTGTTTACAGAAGAAAATTTTAATTGCGCTGCGATTTCAGGAGACTTTTGTTGTCAATAATTATTATATTCACTAATTTCGTGGTCCGCTTGACCAATTAATATACTACAATTAATTAAGGTTTTTAGTTGAGATGAAAAAAAGTTAATGGCACGAGCGGGATTCGAACCCACGATCTTCGGTTAGATACGCCGCTGCTCTACCACTTGAGCTATCGTGACCTCGATCCACTCGGACATCAACTTCCTATCTCAACCCAACCTTATGAGTTTTTCTATCTCAACTAAAAACCTTAATTAATTGTAATGTAGTAAATGGTCAAGCGGACCACGAAATTAGTGAATTTAATGAATTAAATGAAGTACACTTCACTAAAGCTCTCCGAGGTCATTTCATTTGTCGTCGAAAATCTAATCCGATTACACGACATTTGAAAAATGGCAAAAAGGAGGGAAAACTCATAAGGTGGGGTTGAGATAGGATGATGATGTCCGAGTGGATCGAGGTCACGATAGCTTAAGTGGTAGAGTAGCGGCGTATCTAGCCGAAGATCGTGGGTTCGAATCCCGCTCGTGCCATTAACTTTTTTTCATCTCAACTAAAAACCTTAATTAATTGTAATAATTATTACAATTCTGATTTTATTTCTCTCTTTTTTCTACCTTATTTTGTTTTTATGGCCGAATCAACCAGTGAAATATTATCAAATTTATTTTAAAGGCACGTTCGTTTATATGAACCGGATCAAGGTAATATATCATATTATTTAATTTAATTACTTTCTGTACTAATTACATCATATAATGAGTTATAATATGATTTAATCGTTTACATTTCTCATTCAGATTGACTAAATAACATTTTTCAATTAATTAATATTTATGTAAGGTATTGGTTCAGATAAAAAAGTCAGTGTCACGAGTGGGATTCGAACCCACGACCCTCGGCTAAATACGCCGCTGCTGTACTACTTGCGCTATCGTGACTTCGACCCACTCGGACACCAACTCCCCATCTCACCCTACTTTTCGAATTTTCCCTCCTTTTTGCCATTTTTCATCCCGCTCGTGGCACTGACTTTTTCATTCCAACCAAAACCTTACATAAAAAGAATAATTTCTGTTTTCGGTTCTTAAGACTGGGACACGAACTTTCCATCTCAACCTACCATTCGAATTTTTCCACCTTATTCATTTCAACCAAACCTTACACAACTCACCAACACCCCCAAAACTATATGGATCTGTAAAAACACATAAACCCGAACACCCTCTAAAACCCATAATTTCATTTGTAAACTCACCCACATATAACATGACAAAATACCTAACCAACATATTCAACATCACAGATAACATATAATGTAAACGATTCATTTCATTTCATAAACAAAATTAATAATATTCACATCCCCTCACACTTCTCTCTCATATCCCTAGATGTTTCATCATTGTTTACCAACATCCCAATAGACACAACACTGAACATTATTAAAGATAAATGGTCCAACATAACACCACACACAACTCTATCAAATAACACGTTCATTACAATGACCCGACACTGCTGTGTTAACGGATATTTTACATAAGACAATCAATTTTACAAACAATTATTTGGTATAGCCATGGGTAGCAACCCACAGCCGATACTGGCAGACACAATCATGACACATCTACTAAATACAGTCATACCACAACTTACTTTCACATTACCCTTCCTCACTAAATACTCAGATGATTTATTGACAGCTGTTCCCACAGATCAAATTCAAACTACATTAGATACGTTTAATAGCTTTCACCCACGCCTACAATTTACACATGAAATCGAAAACAACAAAAAAATACCATTTTTAGATACACTCGTAATAAAACGACCAGATGGCACATTAATCACAGATTGGTATCAAAAACCAAGAAACACAGATCGCTACCTCAACTTTAAATCTCACCATCCTCTTCATACAATAATAAACACGGCCAAGGGATTACTTCACAGAATGATTACCTTAAGCCATGAATCCTTCCACCACAAAAACATAAAGATATACAAACAGATCCTCCATAACAATCTCTACCCTAAACACATAATTAACAGAATAATCAACAATTACAACTCAACACTAACACCATCCACTATTACTAATAATACTACATTAAATCTATCGAATACAAACAAACCAGCATACATTTCCATACCATTTATCCAAGGCCTTTCACATAAATTAAAACATTTCTCTATTCCGATAACTTCAAAATAGCTTTCAAAAATTATAAAACAATTCAAACACTTTTTTCCAAAATTAAAGATCCCACACCAATAACAAATAAATCTGACGTAATCTACAAGATCAACTGTTTAAACTGTCCGGCAACTTACATCGGTCTTACAAAAAAATCCTTCCATTAATACCTATACTGAACCCTTCAGTACTTCAGTACGGTTCAGTATAGGTATTAATGGAAGATTTTTTTAAAAGAAAGGAAGTAGGCTGATTGGACCGTTGGAAGTAGTTTTATGGATGGGTTTGCCTGGCTTTGAGAAAACTAATATGAGTTTCTTTGACAAAACTTTCAAGTGCTGAACCAATAAAAACAAATAATGCACAACCACTTCCTCAATTTTACCGGGATTTATCGTAAAAAAATTTCCATCTCTTCGATTGTACTGCAGGGTTAAAAAGGATGAATAATGGATCGACAACCCGGCTAAATGTGATCGTAACTTTCTTTGGATTAGGTCCAGATATCTGCGATGTCTTTACCAATTTTCAACGCAGGCGGTTGTTCCGCCGAAAATTATTCTTTGCCTCGATTGACCCTGAATACGTTTATTTTACAACAAACATAAATATATTTTGGATTCATTATTAAATAATTAAATAACTTAGGATAATTAAACAACATTATTTTAATATTAACTTACAAACAATAATTCACTAATTTAGTGGTCCGCTTGACCAATTAATACATATCAATTAATTAAGGTTTTTAGTTGAGATGAAAAAAAGTTAATGGCACGAGAGGGATTCGAACTCACGACCTTCGGCTAGATACGCCGCTGCTCTACCACCTGAGCTATCGTGACCTCGAACCACGGTTGAGATAGGAAGTTGATGTCCGAGTGGATCGAGGTCACGATAGCTCAGGTGGTAGAGCAGCGGCGTATCTAGCCGAAGGTCGTGGGTTCGAATCCCTCTCGTGCAATTAACTTTTTTTCATCTCAACTAAAAACTTTAATTAATTGATACTTAAACAATTACCAACAATTTCTTATAACAATTATTATTACCTATTGAGAAAAATTGAAAAAAAAGTTAGCTGTGATACCTTGAAAATCTTATGCAGAATTTTTTTTAAAATTAAACCAGATAACTTAGAAAAAAAATAAAAGGTTTTTTTACTTGAAGTTTAATTGGCGTAGTTGGGCCAAAGTATTTCAAAAGGACATGAACCAATTGTATCAAAGGTTAATTTTCCTGTTCGAACTTAACCAATTATATGAACCAATTATATTTAATTACATGACATTCAGCCCATAAAATAAATAAACTATTGAAGTCATCCATAGTCGAAAAAGAAAGGAAGCACCAAAGTTCAAAATCTTAAAGACCCATAAGGACATTTTTTAATGATATAACAGTAACTGACTCTCTCTTTTGTTTGTCCTATTCCTAACCTCTCTCCACCTCAGGGCCTTGTCAGTTGTGGATAAAATAACACAAATAACAAACCATACACAAAAATACCGTACCAAGGGTACCAAAAAACCGTAAAAATATATAAAAAATAACCTATAGAAGTGGAATCCTAAAAAAAAATAAATAAATAAAAATAAAACATAACTAATTTTCATCCAGACATTATATGTATATTTAGTTATGTTTGATTGTCTGATGTTGAACTTTTGATTTAAACCTGAAAATATAAGAAAGGCATCTATCAACTGGGTGTTTCTCACCTGGTACCCAATTAAATATATATAAGAATGATCCTTCATCGTCTCACGATCAATTATCAATAATTATTCTGTCGCTCAAAATTAATTGGCAATACAAATCGATATTTTCAATTAAAAAGCAATTTTTCTCTGTCCCTTGCTGGTAATTAGTCAAAGGGTGGGTTTTATTAAAGAAAAATTGAAGGAGAAAAAGAGCGAAAAGGAAGATTTTCCTTCACGATACTTCCTGAGGGAGGTGATTTTTTTTCTATTTCGAGACTCCGTACTTTCTTAAAGTCTAAATGGGCTATTATTATTGCTAAATTCTAAATTGCTAAATGCTTATTCTTAAATCATCTTGAGTCATTCGTTAAAGGCATATAAACCTAAGAATAAAGTTCTGAAGAAACATGGAAAAGTGACTTTTAAAATTTTTTACCATCATTGATCAGTATGTACTGGATTGTAGGGATTTTTGAAACTTTATGCATTAGGCTTTCATGCCAGATATTACGAAAAGCATGAGCTATGTCCAGAAACACGGCAACAGATATGCTTTACTTCTAGAGTTTTTCCCCTTATATCAGTGACTGTATAAATTTGATCTATTGATGAGCTGTTTAATGTTTTGAGTATTAATATCTACAAGGGTTTTGGAATTATTTCATTCAGTGCTTTACCGGACTTTTGTGAAAAATGATGTAATTTTATTTGTCGCGAAGGAAAAAAAAAAAGGATTTGTTTCACTTACTCTGTTTTACGTCGTCAAGTTCTAGTAAATAGGCTGATATTCTTATCATAAGAATGCCAACATGGAAAAATAAGTCCTTTCGTATTATCACGAGATTTCCAGTTGTGGATACTTTGTTTAAAAGAAAAAAAACCCGAACAAATCAAGATGGAAGACGGTGAAGTATATTGTGGAATGAGGTGGTCTGGGGGCAAAAGTCACAATATTTATCAAAAATAACAAAACTTTATACCGTCTGGCGAGACGTCGGTGGCCGCAACGGTTTAGGCGTTGACACCTAAGGTAAAGGTCCCGGGTTCGAATGCAGAGCCGCTAAATTCGAACCCGACATAATTACAAATATTTTTTTTTAACACCGGCACCAAAAAGAAAAAAAAGGGGATGAAAAATTGCAGATAATATGTTAATCTGATACCAAAAAGAAATGCGATAAATTAATCAGGATTACTAAATTTTTTCTTAGCTTTAGGCTTTGTTTACAAGAGAAACAAATCAACAATCAAAACAGTATATCTTAGATATACATTACACAAAAAAGTGAAAATCTCCCCATAGTTTTGATCATTTTAATTATTCAATTTTAAAAACCGAGCAGAACACTTTTTTCTTGTCTAAGCCCCTCGTGCTTCAAGTAAAGTGCTTAACGTGCTTTAAACTTTCATATTAATCCGACTTTGCTTCATCCGAATCGGCCTTCCAGGAATCTCTATCTTTTTCCCCGTGAAAATCTTTATGATAATCTAACAATTACCTACGCTTAAAAAGATTTTAAGTTTAAAAAAGGCTTAAATATTTTAAAATTATGTAAGCTTAAAAGTCTATTTACTCTGACATATATTTACAATTCAGGACACTGAACTTTTACTTATTGTCAGGACGTATCAGGTCAATCCTGATCTATCAATTAAAATCCACATCAAGTTAGGTAAATTTTTTTTACGATTTACGAACTTTTACTTATTGTCAGGACGTATCAGGTCAATCCTGATCTATCAATTAAAATCCACATCAAGTAAGGTAAATTTTTTTTACGATTTACGAACTTTTGCTTATTGTCAGGACGTATCAGGTCAATCCTAATCTATCAAATAAAATCCACATCAAGTTAGGGAAATTTTTTTTACGATTTACGAACTTGGTTTTATTTAGAGCGCAAGGGTTTACAACTAATCATGTTAGGAATTTTTAATTTAATTGTGATAATTTAAGTATTTATATTGATAAATTAATACAGATAAGATTTATCTCTACTGCTACTTCAAGCAACATCTAACCAGACCATCAATTTGGCTTTCGAACCCATCATTCCACTATTTTTCCACATCACAGAGTTACAGATTTCATAACGACATGTCTCGAGCAGAAACTGTACGCATCTGGAGTTTTTCTTGATGTTTCTCAGCCTTTCGAAAATGTATGGCATGAGGGATTATTATACAAATTAAACTTACTCCAAGCCTATTATCTGATTACACATTCATGAGGACGTAAGGACAGATTTTTCACAGTAAATCAGGGTACGGAGACTTCTGAGATGGAAGAAGTGTTTGCAGGTGTGCCACAAGGATGAATACTCGATCCGCTATTGTACACAATTTTTTCTTCTGATATGACCATAGATGAGAATGTACTAATCGCCACGTACGCAGACGACACCGCCATATTAACAAGTCATCCCTCTTCTACACAATCTTCACTTACGTAACAAACCACATATCAACAATTTAAAAACGGAGCAATCTTTGGAAAATAAAGTTTAAACCATCAAAGTCACAACATATCAACTATACACTCCGCCGTGAGGCTTGTCCTAGCATGTACAATGACCCTTTTCCTCAACCTGGCAAAGTTAAGGTTAGGACTTGATAGAAGACTAACCTCAAATCCACAAACACGATTACAAAAATCACTCAACAAACGATTTAAACTGCTTTATTACCTACTCAACCTACAATCAAAATTTAGAGACATGCGATATCAATCGATATGAATAAATTATCGAGTATTTTCTTTCGATACAGAGTACTTTTGGTATCGAATATTGTCATTCGATAAAAGCACTTTATCCAGTACTTTTTGAAGTATCGGTAAAAATACTCAAATAGATTGTTCATAGAGTGCTCAAGTGATATTTAATTGTTATTTTCCGTTCGAAACTTTTCAACAAACTGGGATGTGACTAGTAATTTTAGGAGCGTCTCCAAGCGTCATGTGTCAACAATGTTAATCGAAATTTCGACATGGTGGTTGGTAACTTTGGTGATAATTCTTTCCCGCTTCGCACCTCCCACTTTCAATTTCAGTAATTTTTTATAAAATGTTTTTGTCTTCAAGTACCTAAAAAGTGTTCGCCTTCCTTCTCTTAGGTAGATAACTAATCATTTCTCCTGCCAAAAGTTGATCGAGTTGATGAGGTTATTTTACTAAGAAAATATTATTTTTTAAAATATTAAATTTTATTAAGAAAACTGAATCGTCGGCATCTTGTAAACTGTGCGGGAAAACGTCGTCTTATCAAATATGAAATGAAAACACCCGTTGATCAATTTTCTCATTACCCGATAACGATAAAATTGAAATATCAATTTTGTTGAAATATGTTGACAGCTTTTCCTTATTCTTATCTACGTATCCACTGTATGAAAAAATACTTAAAATTATGGAAAAAAACTGCAAATTTTTGTTTATTTTAACGCATGAGCGTATTTTACCCACAAATCAGGTTAAGAAAGACGTCGGTCCCTGGTTCACGGAAAATGGGTCAAAAAGGGAAAAGATCATACTGACAAGACTACGCATAGGTCATACAAGAATTACGCACGGGCACCTTCTAGCAGGAAAGCGACCGCATAGGTGTCCATTATGCAAGGATAGAGTAACAGTCGAGCACCTTTTCAATTGTAGAAGGCTCGACGTTTATAGGCAATATTTTGGAATATCATCGGACCTGTGCGTAATCTTGGGGCACGGCAGCGGGCACAAATCGCTGTACCGGTACCTCAGGGCTATAGGGATTTTCAAATGGATATAGTTTATGTGTGTTTGTGCTGTGCTTGTGTTGTGTCTGAAGTGTTTGTGCTGTGCTTGTGTTGTGTCTGAAGTGTTTGTGTGGTGTTTATGTTAATTTATTGGGATGAATGTAATTTATTAGCGTGAAAGGAAGGGGTTATTTACCCCGCCCCGAGGAATATCGAGTACTCTGGGGGAGTGAACGTGACCAGACTTTTATGTTAGTATTGTATGTTGTTTATACTTTACTCTATTGGAATGAATGTAATTTAAGCATAAAAGGAAGGGGTTATTTACCCCGCCCCGAGGAATATCGAGTACTCTGGGGTGAGTGTGTGACGTCTGGAGAGTAAAAGTAAGTAATTAGCGAGAATGGAGTGGGTTCAACCCCGCCCCGAGGAATACTCCTGGGGAGTGAATGTGACCAAACTTCTATGTTTATGGCGTTATATATGTTATGTATTGTATGTTGTGTATCTATTCTTAAATTGACAACCTGAGGTACTAACAACAGGCTAGCTTTTTAAAATAACGACGTAATATACAAGTAAAAGCAGAGAGTCAGTAACCAGATCGAGATGCTCAAATGGCTGCAGTTCAATACAAAACACGCGAGAAAGACAGGAAAGAGAAGGAATACACGCGGAGGGCCGGCGATGACCTCAACTGTTTGTCGGCCCATAAACCTTCCACTTTATATTTACCCACAAGTCGACAGTGAGTAAATTGAGCATTTTTGAATAAACGACAAAGTACTCATATGAGTAAGTACTCGTTAATATCGAATAATTTCTGTCGATATTTGAGTAGTATCGAATATTTTCTGGTATCGCATGTCACTATCAAAATTACCATTAAAATCAAAACTTTCGACATGCACATACCTATTCAAACCTATTTGGATGTACCGGTGCCAAGCTTATTGATCGGCCAAATATACCAATATTCAAAGATCACAAAGTTTTCAAATTCAAAATTATAAGACTAATTGTTTCTGCCCCTTTTTACGTAGGCAATAACACACTTTGGGGCGTCGGTGGCCGTAACGGTTTATAGGCGTTGAAACGGCGCTCATCACTGTAAGGTAAAGGTCCCGGGTTCGAATCCAGCGACCCTGCATTCGAACCCGACGTATTTACAAATGCTTTTGTTTTCAAAAACACCGGCACCCCAGCATATAACCTCTGCTGTTGCGAACCCACGTAAAAAAAAAAAAAAAAAATCAAAAACATTTCACAGAAATGTGGGGTGATTAGTGGCCGTTAATCGATAATTATTCAGAAATCGTGAGATGCGGTCTGGTGTGATGTAGGTTTCAGGAAAACATTTTCTTTATCATGCCAACGTTTCGATCTTTATTGAGATCATCTTCAGGGCTCAAAGTGTTTGTCTTCTGTGTAATTGTGCCATTCTTGCGTGTCGTGTTGAGAGTGCCGCATCTCACGATTTCTGAATAATTAACACTTCACAGAGATGACTGCACTATTTTCATCCATCAAAACACATTAGAGACGTTTTCGTAGTAAATTACAAAATCATACTAACACACAAATACGATTAATCCATTCCCCACAATTACCACGTAAACTCTGAAAAGAATATGGATAAGAGACCTCTTAAATGGTTAATAGCGTTTTATTATAAAGTTTTATTATCAAAAATTATACAGTGAATTTAAAGTAATGAATCTATACCAAATCTTTTTTTAAATGTTCATGTTTGTATATATATATAAATAATCTTGTAACTACTTACATCAATCAATATAACACAAGACACAATTCATTGGCTAAGTCACATTTTTACAATGGAAAAAGTACGGATTATAACTTTTCATTAAATATGGCACTTCGTTTTTTTTATAAAGAGATGATTTTATTCAAAATTTCAAAAACTACAAAGAAGGCAAAAAAATTTATAATTTCATAATTTTTAAATTATGGTTAAAATATTTTAAAGCCAAGAGTTAATTTAGTTTTTTTTGCTACAAGTTTTATCTGTATTATGTTTGTTTATTTATTTGTTTTTCATTTTGTAAAGATATATTCTGTTTATCTCTCTGATGATCTCTAAAAACTCCTACTGTCTACATAGGTCAAGCTTTGGTTTTTGACACCAGGCAGGGGTGTACCAAAACATTTCTTTTTGTTATAAATTTATATATTTATAAAGATTTATTATTATTATTTGTATTAAGCTTCGTGGTCCGCTTGACCAAATAAATTCTTTTCAATTAATTAAGGTTTTGGTTGAGATAAAAAAAGTCAGTGTCACAAGCGGGATACGAACCCACGACCTTCTGCTAAAAACGCCGCTGCTCTACCACTTGAGCTATCGTGACTTCGATCCACTCGGACACTTTGAATTTGAAAAATGGCAAAAAAAGAGGAAAAATCCAAAAGGTGGGGTTGAGATGGGAAGTGTCCGAATGGATCGAGGTCTCGATAGCTCAAGTGGTAGAGCAGAGGCGTATCTAGCCGAAGATCGTGGGTTCGAATCCCGCTCGGGCCATTGACTTTTTTATCTCAACTAAAAACTTTAATTAATTGTAATATATTAATTGGTCAAGCAGACCACGAAATTAGTGAATTTAATGATTTAAAATGAAGTACACTTCACTAAAGCTCTCCGTGGCCATTTCATTTGTCGCCGAGAATCCAATTTGAAAAATGCAAAAAGGAGGGAAAATTCAAAAGGTGAGGTTGAGATAGGAAGTTGGTGCCCGGATCGATCGAGGTCTCGATAGCTCAAGTGGAAGAGCAGCGGCGTATCTAGCCGAAGATCGTGGGTTCGAATCCCGCTCGTGCCATTGCCTTTTTTATCTCAACTAAAAACCTTAATTAATTGTAATATATTAATTGGTCAAGCGGACAACGAAATTAGTGAATTATTATTATTACTAATCCAGAGCGGCTGCCAATGGTAGCTTTCTGTATAAAGCCCGTAATGCCACAAACATAAATTGAAACCAATCTGCTGGTTGTATATTATACATGTACAGTTGTAGATAAAACAAAAAATAAATTGAGTAAAAAAATACGATAAAACAAATTTATTTTAATAAAATAATAAAAATTCTAAAATCACGTTTTTTCTCTCAATTTTTACGGAATGATTTTAAAATATATCGACGTGTGAGTTTAGTTACAGGTGAGAAGGGGCGGCGAGACTTCTTTTTGGTGGCGGTAGGTGTTGGCTGTGTCCCTCGACCAGGGTCGCATCTCCCTGGAAGAGCTCCTTGTCCAAATACGCAACCGCCGCCCCCAACAGAGAGCAGACTAGAGGCGTTAAATTCTTTTCAAAGCCCTCGAATCGCCATTGTTGACAATTTATTACTAACAATTCCCGACTTCCCGGGGCAGACGGATTTTCCGGCTGGGATAAAAAATCAACCCGAAAAAAGTGATGTGCAAAAAACAAGTTTTGATAAGCAAAGCTGTCCTATGTAGACAGTAGGAGTTTTTAGAGATCATCAGAGAGATAAACAGAATATATCTTTACAAAATGAAAAACAAATAAATAAACAAACATAATACAGAAAAAACTTGTAGCATAAAAAAACTAAATTAACTCTTGGCTTTAAAATATTTTGACTATAATTTAAAAATTTTGAAATTATAAATTTTTTTGCCTTCTTTGTAGTTTTTGAAATTTTGAATAAAATCCTCTCTTTATAAAAAAAAAACGAAGTGCCATATTTAATGAAAAGTTATAATCCGTACTTTTTCCATTGTAAAAATGTGACTTAGCCAATGAATTGTGTCTTGTGTTATATTGATTGATGTAAGTAGTTACAAGATTATTTATATATATATATATATATATACAAACATGAACATTTAAAAAAAGATTTGGTATAGATTCATTACTTTAAATTCACTGTATAATTTTTGATAATAAAACTTTATAATAAAACGCTAATAACCATTTAAGAGGTCTCTTATCCATATTCTTTTCAGAGTTTACGTGTTAATTGTGGGAAATGGATTAATCATATTTGTGTGTTAGTATGATTTTGTAATTTACTACGAAAACGTCTCTAATGTGTTTTGTGAAGTCATCTCTGTGATGTGTTTTGATTATTATTATTTTTTTTACGTGGGTTCTCAACAGCAGAGGTTATATGCTCGGGTGCCGGTGTTTTACAAAAAAAAAATTTGTAAATACGTCGGGTTCGAATGCAGGGCCGCTGGATTCGAACCCGGGACCTTTACCTTACAGTGATGAGCCTAAACCGTTGAAAATTTTGTGTGATTTAACTGAATAGCTTGTTGGTAATTTAGGCATCGTATGTTGAAATAACAATACAATAATTGTAAATTGAGAAATTACGCAATATTTATTAGCTTCATCACAACAAATAAATAGACAGTAAGAAGTTTTAAGTGATAAATGACGATATAATGATATAATGGTGAGATAAGATAAGAGAGAGATAGATAGTGAGAAAGAAAGATAGATACGTAGAGAGAAATAGTGAGAGAGAGAGCGAGAGACGTACTATTTCCTAGGATATGATAGCAATGAAAAAGCGAAAATGGCACCATCACAAATTTATAATAATTTAAAAAATACATATTTCTACAATTTCGATTTTCTATATTACATACCGATAGAAAATTAATTTAAAATAGTGGTGACATGGAGGGAATCGCCAGGCGTCATGCTATTGGCTAAAGGCGGGGGTGGTTTGTTCGCAACCCCCGGTTCGGAGGCGGTCGGTTCCAGCGGTTACCGTTGATCAGGAGCTCAGACTTACAGAAGGGGAGAAAACAACCCCCTTCAATAATAAAATACCTCGTTATGAATAATTATTATCCATAAAAACTCCTTTTTGTAATTTTTGTATAGGAATTCTTTTAGTAAGAAAAGGAAACACAAGTACTGATGCAAAATTTGGCGAATGTTTTTTTTTTACATGGACTATTTTTAACGGATACAAAGGTGTATGCATACTATAGAGTAAAATAGTTTATGTATTATTTATTTAAAAAAAATATAAGTTGTTCGGATTTAAAACGTAAGGAATGTGGGTTAAGATCGGAAAAGAAAATCAATTAAATCCCCTCGCCCTCATGATGACACCCATTAGCTTAGTTTAACATATATAATTGCTGCCCTGATCCTACATGTCCCAGAACCTGATAATAACAGGTTTCAGGCCTAAACCGAAACGGTTAAATTAAATGTAGAACAATCAATATCTGTAACTAAAATAGCGCTGGTTATTTTTCAACACCCCGAGCTGTTTTTAGAACACGGCCTCTTGCGTAATTTTTCATTTGTAAATTCAAATGTTAAAAAAAGGGAAAGAACTCTCTTCGGTCTAACCAATCTCAATCGGCTTGATATGTACATTTTTCTAAAACCTGGCTTTTTTGGATTACACTTCCATCTGCAATTTTTAGAAAAGCAATCCCAACAGGGGATCAAAAAGAAAATAGGTAGTTTGATTGAGAAATTGAGAAATTTGAAACAAAACGAAAGAACGAGAGAAACAAAAGAGAGAGAGAGAGCGAGAGAGAGAAGGGGGTAATAATATGAAGAATAGTATTTAAAAAAAAGATTTTTGAAAATATTGGTAGTAGGTTGAGATATGAGGTATTTTTAGACAAAGAAAGAAAGCACAAGAGAAACATTATATAAAGAGAGAGAGAGAGAGAGAGAGAGAGAGAGAGAGAGAGCGAAAGAGAGAGAGAGAGAGAGAGAGAGAGAGAGAAAAGGGGGGTAATAATATGAAGAATAGTATTTAAAAAAAAGATTTTTGAAAATATTGGTAGTAGGTTGAGATATGAGATATTTTTAGACAAAGAAAGAAAGCACAAGAGAAACATTATATAAAGAGAGAAAGATAGAGAAAGAGAGAGAGAGGCGAGAAGGGAGAGGGAGAGGGAGAGGGAGAGGGAGAGGGAGAGGGAGAGGGAGAGAGAGAGAGAGAGAGAGAAAGAGAAAGGATAATAGTACGAAGAAATACATTTTAGAAAAAAAAGATGAAATCAGGGCTTAATACGTATTTTCTCCATATATAAATTCTTGAGTGGATTAAGAAAAGGGACACCTCACGACAATGGGGAACGTGATAGCACTCCACTAACACAAAGGATGTGTTGCATCAACAAGCCAAACACCATTTACTGTAAGGTTACTCTTTAATACTTCAGCCACTGGACTGTATTTTTTTCTAGTGCGTACAAAACAAATATTAAATTTTTGCAAATTTTCGTTGTGAATTGTTTAAAAAGGACATAAAGGAGGTATTTCTGCCGTTAAAAAATGTTATCGATATAAAAAAAGGAACGATAAATATGGTAACATTTTGATATTTACAATACATGGTAAAAATATGGTAAATTTATTAATTTATTAATATGGTTCTGTATCAAATTTCCGACGCTTTTCTACTTCTCACTCTTTTTCATTCTCTCACACACTCTCACTTCTCTTTCTTTCATGCCATTTTTCAATCTAACTGTAAAATTTGTCAAAGTTGAAAAAAACCGCTGCAATCTCGCGTTCCTTTCATTCTCTCTCACTCTTTCTTTGCTTTTCTCTGACTGTAGTCTTTACTTATATCTTTTCTGTTACTGTCTTTCTTTCTTTATCCTTCATTCTTACTTTCTGTTTCCCACTATTGCCGAAAATCTCAACGTCCTTCTTGTCACTTCTTCTCTCTCTCTCTATGTCTCTTTTTTCTCTATCTCTATTTCTATCTATGTATCTTCTCTCTCGTTCTCTATTTCATTTCAATATCTTCTTCTCTTGATCTTGATCTATCAATATATCCTTCACTCTGTTTTTCCAATGTCTCTCTCTTTCCCGCACTCAATTTTTATCTTTCTATAAAGGTAAATTATTCACTTATTGCATTTCTCTAGTGTACACATCCGACCGATAATAAAAACCTTTATTATAATTAGTCTTTTCCATATAATAAATTTTAATCCTAACTATCCCCTTTAATATTTGTTTATATTTCTCTATGGTATCTATAGTCTCAGTTTTATTTTGTATTGAGACATACTTTTCGTTTTCTTTATGTAAATACGTCATGTAATTGTACGTTGTTATTTTATTTTTGGGATGGTGAAATTGAATGCAAATAAAAAATACAGAAAAATGCTATGTTTGCTGTTCTACACATTCGCCCGAATATAAGTTTAATAATTTTGCAATAATGGATTTTTTGTAATGACATCGAAAAAATATATAAGGGTACGCTTTTTCGAAAACGACTCCAAGTCAGGTTCATGGGAATATCGCCCACCCACAAGAAAAGTGACACAAGTCGAAAAGTTTCAAAAACCGGATTATTTAGTTTTTTGAAGTATTCATGTATGTTGTCACAGGATAAATGACATGTATTAGTGTATTCTTATCTGCTAAATAGCACCATGTATCACTTTCGAATTGGCGGGAAAATGTCTCCATTCGCGAAAAGTGGCGTATCTTAGTTTTGTGTCCAGCTTTATAGCATCGGTAAAGTATTTATCAGGAAAAATGGCACATTGACCAGTTTTCTTCTCGTTCGGTGACGAATTTGATGCTACTCCGGAAAACGTACTGTTGTTATAATAACCGACACATATTAATATAATACTCAAACTGATTGTAGAATCGTTGACAACCGACGAGAATGAAAATGCCGTCAATAAAAGTAATGAAGTCTGTCCGTTTTTTTATACTACCTCTTTAGCAAATACTTTAGAGTGTTAATGATATTATATCTCCTCGTTGCACTTTGATAATGCACTAGGAGAAGAAAAGTATGATTTATAATGATGATCTGCCTCTTCAAATTTGACTAACAAATCTGGGAAGCATGAATGCTCAGCTTCAAAGTTGCAGGTCAAAAAATGTTTTAGAAAACAAAATATTGTAAACACTGAATTAATACAATTATGTTTTATGCGAAAAAAGAAGATTGCAATGCCCTTGATTAAATCTAACAGCATTCCTAGTTTTTATGCTGCCTTTTTGTCTTCATTGTAAGTAGGAAATAATTTAAGAATTTCAGGTCTTAAAGGAAAAAGCAGATTCAGTTGTTACTGCCAAGCTTTCGACCTATTCAAAGATCTTCATCAGGGCCTGTCTTAATTTTACATTATGAAAAATAATTAATTCTTAAATCAATTGTACAAATATGCTTTTCGTAATGTGAATTTAATATTGGTCCTGATGATGACCTTAAAATAGGTCGAAATCTTCGCAGTAACAACTGAATTTATTAATTATTAATTTATTTTTAACAATCAATAAAAACCTTTATTTCAACAATTAGTTTTATATTTTAAATAAATAAGTAGCCCTGACTCCAGGAGGAAAGCCCATTTGAGTCAAAAATAATCTTAGTAAAGCTTACTAAATGGATATTTATGCTGGTTTATTAGGTTTGGATGTTGTCTGTTACTTTCAAATATAAATTAATACGTTTATAGTCATTCATTGACCAACATTATCGTTAAATCTATTAGAGTTCGTGGTCCGATTTTCCAAAACTTCTTTCAATCTGAGGTAAAAAAGTCAGTGTCACGAGCGGGGTTCGAACCCACGACCTTCGGCTAAATACGCCGCTGCTCTACCACTTCAGCTATCGTGACTTCGATCCACTCGGACACCAACTCCCCTCACAATCTTTCGAATTTTCCTTCCTTTTGCCATTTTTCAAAAGTCGTATAATCTATTTGATTCTCGGCGATAAATAAAATGGCCAAGGAGAGCTTTAGAGTAGATATCCTTCATTTTACTTAATAAATCCATTAAAGTCCGATTGACCAAATAACTTTTTTCAATTAGTTAATCTTTATGTAAGGTATTGGTTGAGATGGTTAATAAAAATTTATTATCTACTCTACGTTTACTCTAATTATCGTTAGAGCAAACGACCTAAATTAAATGCCGAGATTCAATATGCCAGTTACGTGACACAATTCAAAAAAGGGGTAGCTTTTCGTGGCAGTACAGCTGGAATTTTAAAACTTATGTATTTTCCCTCGTCTTGAAAAAACGAAAGGCAATATTGATAGATCATGACGGTTTTTATTGCCGTAATGGCGTGATCTTAATACATAAATAACAAAATTAAACTTCCATCTGTCTTCCTAAAGTTACAGTAATAATGTAGGCTAAGATTATTGTATTGGTATGTTAAATGTAGCATGTTTTCAGTTAATTAATTGCATGTCCTTAATTGAATCTAAGCATTCCTAGTTCTTTTGCTGAGTTTTTCTCTTCACTGTAAGAGCAAAGTAATACTAATTTTAGACTTATTTTTGTTTTCATGGTTAGAGTTAGAAGACCTATTCATCACTACCGAACACTCTGGATCAAGGTCTTGAAAGAAAAGGTAAATTCGGTTGCTACTGCCAAACTTTCGACTCTTTAAAGGTCGTAATCAGGGCCTATATTAATATCACATTATGAATTGTTAAATCAATCGTACAAACATGTTTTTCGTAACGGTCATTTATGCTTATTTTTATGTTGTGTGTTACTATCACAAAGAAATTGATACCCTTAAGGTCATTCTTTGACCACCATTATCCTTAGAGCAAAACAAGTAAACTTAAATTACTGAGAGCCAATATATGGTAGAAAAGTGTCACAACTCAAAAAGCGGTCGTTTCCAGACGTACGGTTCAATTTTTCAGTTTTGTGTTTTCGATTAAGTCTGGACAAAAGAAAGGCAATATTGATAGATCATGGCAGTTATTGCTAACAACCGTAACGGCGTGTACTTAATACATAAATCAAAAAGTTTAACTTCCATCTGTCTCTTCTGAAAAAGTTCCTTTTTTTTATTTGTGCCCCTTTTCTTACGGGTGTGCCATATGCGAACAAAAAAATTGAACCATCAAAAGTTGTTATTGGTATCAAAAGAACCACAATAATACAGAACAGCATTATTACGTCATTTGGATGATTTAGTTAGCTTTTCTAATCATCAAAAAAAAAAAAGACAACATGAATGATTTACACGCATAAAAAGGCAAGTATTTGAAAAATTACATACTGCGATATGTGCAAATTTATTCTATTTTTTACAGTTAAATACCGATACGATTTATTCAACATGTAATAAATATTAAATGCATTTAAATACTCGTTATATAAAAGGATGTAGCGAGAGGGACAAGCTAATAGCTCAGTGTGGGAGAATAAACTAGTCTATTTTCAACATTTCCAACAGGGAGTGGAGAAAAAAATTAACTATACGCACATGCCAAACAAGTAAAAATAAATTTAGAAAACGGTGGGAATTCCGTTTTTCACTGTACAGGGTGTTAGCCTACTCCTGTTACAAACTTTGCTAATAGATTCTTCATTCAAAATGGAACCAAAAAGTCCTAATTAACCATGGGACGAATCTCAACAGTTTCGGAGTTATTCTATTTTTTTAATTTTTTTTAGGATTTCACAACCTTGCTTCAAATAAACAATGATAACACCAAAACTAAAAGGTTTTGCACAAATCTGTTGATACCATTGAAAACTACGTAAAATGTCCAATAAGACGTGCTCAATGTTAAACTTGTAAACTTGGTAAAATAAGAGTGTCAGAAGCGAGAAATTTGAAATTTTTTTTTTCAAAGTTAAAAAACTTCCTACGGTGATTTTAATCTACTATTTCCATACCTAGAAACCAACAAATTTCAGCAAACGTACTCCATTTAATATACTTTTTAGTGGTGTAATTTATTTTTTAATTACTTTTTTCAAAATGAAGAAATTGCTGGAGGAAAGAAAAAAAACCGTGGCTGACAGACTGTTAAGGTGGAAAATTAAAAAAAAATTATATTTTCTTTAAAGTTAAAAAGTTCCTATGGTGATTTTAATCTACTATTTCCAAACCCAGAAACCAACAAATTTCAGCAAACGTACTCCATATAATATCCTTTTTAGTGGTGCAATTGCTTTTTTAACGACTTTTTTCAAATGTGAAGAAATTGCTGGAGGAAAGAAAAAAACCGTGGCTGACAGATTGGTAAAGTGGAAAATTGAAAAAAAAAAAACTTATTTTTTTATTCAAAGTTAAAAAACTTACTATGGTGATTTTAATCTACTATTTCCAAACCTAGAAACCAACAAATTTCAGCAAACGTACTCCATTTAATAACCTTTTTAGTGGTGTAATTTATTTTTTAATTAATTTTTTCAAAATGAAGAAATTGGTGGAGGAAAGAAAAAAGCCGTGGCTGACAGACTGGTAAGGTGGAAAATTAAAAAACAATTATATTTTCTTTAAAGTTAAAAAGTTCCTATGGTGATTTTAATCTATTATTTCCAAACCCAGAAACCAACACATTTCAGGAAAGGTACTCCATTTAATATCCTTTTTAGTGGTGCAATTGCTTTTTTAACGACTTTTTTCAAATGTGACGAAATTGCTGGAGGAAAGAAAAAAACCGTGGCTGACAGATTGGTAAGGTGGAAAATTGAAAAAAAAACTTATTTTTTTATTCAAAGTTAAAAAACTTACTATGGTGATTTTAATCTACTATTTCCAAACCTAGAAACCAACAAATTTCAGCAAACGTACTCCATATAATATCCTTTCTAGTGGTGTAATTTATTTTTTAATTACTTTTTTCAAAATGAAGAAATTGCTGGAGGAAAGAAAAAAAACCGTGGCTGACAGAATGGTAAGGTGGAAAATTGAAAAAAAAACTTATTTTTTCTTCAAAGTTAAAAACTTACTAAGTTGATTGTAATCTAGTTTTTCCAAACCCAGAAACCAACAAATTTCAGCAAACCTACTCCATTTAATATCCTTTTTAGTGGTGCAATTGCTTTTTTAACGACTTTTTTCAAAAATGAAGAAATTGATGAAGGAAAAAAACCGTGGTCGAAGGATTGGTAAGGAGGAACGGTTAATAAAATAAAAAAACTTAAGGAAATTTTGATAGAAATTGATAACACCAAAACTAAAAGGTTTTGCACAAATCTGTTGATACCATTGAAAACTACGTAAAATGTCCAATAAGACGTGCTCAATGTTAAACTTGTAAACTTGGTAAAATAAGAGTGTCAGAAGCGAGAAATTTGAAATTTTTCTTTTCAAAGTTAAAAAACTTCCTACGGTGATTTTAATCTACTATTTCCATACCTAGAAACCAACAAATTTCAGCAAACGTACTCCATTTAATATACTTTTTAGTGGTGTAATTTATTTTTTAATTACTTTTTTCAAAATGAAGAAATTGCTGGAGGAAAGAAAAAAAACCGTGGCTGACAGACTGTTAAGGTGGAAAATTAAAAAACAATTATATTTTCTTTAAAGTTAAAAAGTTCCTATGGTGATTTTAATCTATTATTTCCAAACCCAGAAACCAACAAATTTCAGCAAACATACTCCATTTAATATCCTTTTTAGTGGTGCAATTGCTTTTTTAACGACTTTTTTCAAAGATGAAGAAATCGATGAAGGAAAAAACCGTGGTCGAAGGATTGGTAAGGAGGAACGGTTAATAACAATAAAAAAAACTTAAGGAAATTTTGATAGAAGTTATTAAACTTGTTTTAATTGGTGTTCGAAACCGAAACAGTGCAAGTGGGGAGAGCATTTCGAATCAAAATTAAAAAAGTTAATAAATTTATTCAAAATTTCCTTAAGTTTTTTTATAAACCTATAAATATTTACTCAAAAGAAAATGGGGTCAATTACAAAATAAAGACCGTTTGATTTACGCTACCACCTGCATCTGCAATTATTTTCAGTTATTTATGTACAAATGAGCTGTCCGAATAATTATTTTGGGTTAAATGCCAAGAGTGAGTTTCAAACTCTTAAACTGGAAGTACTTTAACTTAGTACTTACTAAAGAAATGCAAGTTGAATTAAATTTTATTCGTTGATTTAACTTCTGTTTAATTAAGCTGGCTATAACTGAAATGGTGTTTTGTAACAAACAACTCTATATTTAAATACGATACTAATTTTGGTTTATTATTGTTCCATTCTTTACGAAGTTTGAAAGTAGGCTATTAAACAGTTTAACGTACATGAAAATTATTTTATGCTTATCTTAAAAAACAAACATTGTGAGTGATTTATTACGAAAAGGTGAGGATTATCATATTCAAAATAATAGTTAAGATTTTACATAAGATGAAATTTTGTTCATCTTTATGACTATATATAAAAAAAAAGGATTAAAAATGAAAATATTTCTAAAAATAAACTCTTGTACCCTCTTATTACCGGAATTAGTATAATTAATAAAACGAATAGTCGAGATGCGCCCTGTGACCCTGAGGGCCGTTTAAAAAAAGTTTCCAGCGTCGAATCTCACTTTATTGCCAGTTGGGAGAAAATGACGAGACAGCAGACGGAAGATCCCGTAGGAGCCGGTCGAAAAAAAAGGAGAAGAGAACCGGATTCTTTTCCAACCGGGCGGACATCGGGATTATCTATTAATTACGGCTCCGATGCGCGTGGAACGTACGTGCACACAGCAGAAACGTTGACAATCCATTTCGAGCGGTTCCATTAGTGCGGGGGTAAAAATTGATTTCCCATTGGCTCGTTTATCCTGATTAATGAACTAATTTTAACGATACGGGGTGATTGTTTTTTTAAACTGGTTTTTTCGGAGGATCCGAACGATTCAGAAATACACGCTCGGAGAATTGAACCGAATAACAATCCTGCGGAAAATATAGTTTTTAATTCAAAACAAAAGCCGAAAAGAATTACACCCAAAATTATTCCCGAATCTGAATAATTGCTGACAAGATTCTTTTTGAAATATCCGGCAAAACATGTCTGAAGAGAAAGAGAGATTTGGGTTTTTGGATTTATACTGGTTCAAATCCACACATATACGTACCAGAGTTGGAAAATCAGTACTTACAAGTACAAAGTACAAGTACAGTACTTGAAAAAGAGTTGCAAGTACAATTACAAATACTGTACTTGGAATTGAAATAGAGTGAATAAGTTCAAGTACAAGTACATATAATTGAAATTACAAGGGGTGCAATTACATGCACTTCAAGACTTGTACTTGTTAAGGTCAATTACTCAAGTACTTGTACTTGTGGTTAGTAATTGTACTTTAAGTACAACGAGTACTTTCTTTTTTTGGAACTTTACCAGTGTGATGGATTTGTAGATACTGCGCAAAAACTGTTTTTACGGGGTTTTTGCCTATATTTAGTCACATTTTGTTTGGATTATTTTGAAAGACATAAACTGCCGCTGTTCAACCCGTATTTAGCAATCTGTGAATTTAATAGCTTGAATTTGAATTCGCATTCACATTTTGAACCGACCGTGTGGAAATACAGTATCAATAAAGACATATTATATTGAGTTGATTCTATATAATTACAACATTATAGAAACACAATACCATAAAACCATATCAACTCCACTTGGTCTTAATATTTATAAAGTAGTGATTAGGTTCTGCAATGTTCAAAGGGAGAAAAAACCCGTAAGAAAGTTAATATTGGAGATGAGGGAATCGTCTGAAATTTTTATCTTTGAATATTTTACTAATGATATTTGTGTGTGTATTTGTTTGTGTACACGAGTATCTTAACGTAAGAGTTCGAGTTTTATTTCATTTGTCTCATTTAATATATAGGATTTGATTATTTATTACTAGTGTATTTAAAGAATGTTTAAACTTATGATGTTTTTAATCTATAATATAATTTTAGTTCTAAACTAGAAAACCATCTCAATGAGATCTCTTAAGACTTTAAATGTATAAGACTCATACATTGATCTTTTATATTTGTTAAGGGAATAGGTAGTAATTGTAAAAATTTATACAATGTCTGTATAAATATTTGGTATGAGATTACTTAATTATAGCGACATCGGTAAAGGCAATTTGAATAGGAAAGGATTGATTGTGAGTGAGAAAAGAATAAAATTGAAAGAATAAAGCTATACGGTAAAATTGTTTAAAAACATTGGTTGGGAAAAATTATTATAAGTGTAATTCAAATTGAGGTAATAATATTGCGATATTAATAATTTACAATGACAACAGTTTCAACTACTACTACTTGCAAGGAAGTACAAGTTTTAGTACAAGTAATTGTACTCAGGAACACACAAGTACAGGTACAAATACTTGTAATTGTATTCAATGTTCACAAATACAAACAACTTGTACTTGTACTACCAGTGTCAAGTATTTTACTTGTACTTGTTCTCGCTGGAAGTCAAATTGCAAGTACGTGTAAAAGTACTTGTACTTGCAATTACTGAAGAACTTGAGACTTTTAAATAACTTCGTTGTCCCGCCCATTCTTTCACTGATGTTCCTGAAATAATACCACACATTTACTCAAATACTTGAAGGGGGTTCTCGTGGTCCACTGGATATTCCAGCATTTATTATTTAAAGTAATTTGCGGCAGACTCGAGTATCACCCACCCCGGGTGAAGGCAGTCCGGGGGCAGACCGGCAAGTCCGATGAGGATGCTGTCAACAGCTAGGTCAATTTAACACCCAATCGCATGCAGTTTTTAAACCCATTCGTATTCACGTACCTAAACTACATTCACTTCTAGTTACATATCATTCAGTCAATTCGAGTGGTGGAATCGACAAGAACAAGGATTCCTAATGTTTTATATTTGTTAAAAATTTTATTATATTTTAAATTTTATATTAATCTTACACACATATTAATAAACATTTCAAGTGTTTTTGTTAATTCATAATTCAGGTCAATCGTGTCTACAATGCTACAAAGTTTAAGAGGAATTAATGAAGATATTTCTTTTTTTATTTAAACTGAAGTATAATATTCCAACTTGTATGTGTATATTAAACCACATAGTTTTTTAATAATGTAATTTAGGGGGCGTCGGTGGCCGCAACGGGTTAAGGGTTGACACGGCGCTCATCACTGTAGGGTAAACTACGTAACTATTAAGTAAGGTAGATGCTAATTTGCAGTTTTATATTCAACATATTTACTTAATAAGTATTCTTTAAGGTTTAGTTTGGATGATTTTATGCTTTTTATTTGAACTATATGTTTCGGTATAGAGTTAAAGGAATGATAAATGATGGAGTGAGTGTGGTGTTCAATCCTTTTTAGAAAGAGAGTTCCTACTCACAGTAACCGGATTTCGAGCCTTTTAGCTCATCATCAGGTTGAAGGGCTTCTACAACCACGTCTCTCGACATGAATTGCCAAAGTGAACCCGCTGATACCTCCGCCAACGCGACGTTCCAATTAGCAGCTGATTTTTTTAATGGCGCTCTATTTGAACGTGCGAAACGCGGAAATTATAACACTAATAAATATTATACTAGAAAAAACTTAATATTAGGTTCCGCTAACACCTGATAACTATAAAAACGAATTAAAAACTATTAAAACCTTAGCAAAAAACAACGGGTATCAAGAATTATTGATAGGTTGCTAGTTAAAAGAATAAAAAAATTAACTTTAAACTTATCAACAATAGTACTCAGCCACCCCACCACAAATGAATAATTAGGTTTCCGTTGTTTGCCATACATTGGTGAATTATCGGAAAAAGTTAGTAAAATTTTTAAACAAGAAGGTTTTAGAATAGCTTTTAGAAGTACGGGTTCACTTAAAAACATCCTCTCAAAACCTAAATACAAATTAGACTCAAATGTAACTCGGGGTTTACCAACTCAATTGTAATGATTGTGATATTAAATATATAGGAAAAAGCGGTAGAGAAATAAATAAAAACAAGAGTAAAAGAACACTTTCCTAAATCGAGCAAATTTTCGGAATTTAAGGACCATCTAAAAGAAACAAAGATAATTTCAATTCAAATCTAAATACAAGAGTGTTACATAGTTTCAACAAAGGGAAAGAAATAGATTGGTTTGAGAAATTTGAAATTATAAAATGTAAAATTCGGCATGGCGATAAATGCATTAATAATATAACAGATTTTGATCTACCTCCCATTTTAAATATGTAAATAAATAATATCAAACATCCAAATAATTAAAATAATTATTTTAATTGTTATTATTTTTATAGTAATTTAATAATATTAAGTATTTACTAGTATAATATTTATTTTTGTTATAATTTCCGCGTTTCGCACGTTCAAATTGAGCGCCATTAAAAAAATCAGCTGCTAATTGGTACGTCGCGTTGGCGGAGGTATCAGCGGGTTCACTTTGGCAATTCATGTTGAGAGACCTTGGTGTAGAAGCCCTCCAACCTGATGATGAGCAAAAAGGCTCGAAATCCGGATCGTTGCAAAACAACTTACTGTGAGTAGGAACTATCTTTTTAAAAAGGATTGAGTTAAAGATTTTTGAAGCTTTTATTTTAAATGGATTACTAAGTGTTTCTGTTCTGTGTTTTGGTAGATGAATTAAGAAATTAGGTGTTATGAGAGAGAGAGAGAGAGAGAGAGAGAGAGAGAGAGAGAGAGAGNAGATGATCTCAATAAAGATCGAAACGTTGACACGATAAAGAAAATGTTTTTCTGAAACCTACATCACACCAGACCGCATCTCACGATTTCTGAATAATCATCGACTAACGGTCACTAATCATCACACATTGATCATAGATTTGCTGAATGGTTCATACTCTTTATCGCCATGGTTTTAACTATTTTTTTATTCATTTAAGTTTTCTATTTAACGCTCAAATTAAATGGTTAATTTTATGTGAGTTTCAAACTCGTCAAATTAGGTTTTTCTCAAAGCAGTAAACATTTTTTAAACTGGTTTTTCGAGCTTTTTCTTTCTTGGATCTGCAAATGAATTTAGTTAATATTTTTCTATGTTTGACATGTTAATGACATCAGAGCATTATTTCTCACTACGCTTTTTAAAGTTTCATTTTTCCCGTTACATACAGTGAGAAAGATAATAAAATATTCATGAACGTTTAGAAGAAACGTTTAACATTTGTGTATACATATGTAAATACCCGGCTGACAATGGAATGGCCCCTTATTATACTTAATTAACGATTTATTCAAATTCCTCCACAGTTACATTTTTGCTGGACACGTTCAAGATATAAATTGTCAGTTATGAGGGCTATATTTACTTCATTAAACCAGTTGTGTACAGTTTTTTAAATTCACTGTCTCTATTGTTACGATTATTACAGCAATGGGTTATTAAAGAGTTTCAATGGGAATTTATTGCGTAGTGACTCAGTTTACTTTTATGATTTTTGACATTTATATATTATGTGTGGTGTTTAGTGACCGTTAATCAATGATTATTCGGAGATCGTGAGATGCGGTCTGGTGTAACGTAGGTTTTAGAGAAACACTTTCTTTGTCGTGCTACGTTTCGATCTTTATTGGGATCATCTTCAGGGCTCAAAGTATTTGTTTTCCGTGTAGATGTAAGATTCATGTGTGTCGTATTGAGAGCGCCCTTTGTAATAATACCATTAATTTTTAAGAATGACACACAAACACTTTGAGCCCTGAAGATGATCTCAATAAAGGTCAAAACGTTGACACGATAAAGAAATTTTTTTCTAAACCTACGTCACACCAGACCGCATCTCACGATCTCCGAATAATCATTTTATATTATGTTCAAACTCCTACATGATTACAAAGCAAGAACGTCCTTTTTAGGTATTGTATAATGTGAATAGATTTGAAAAAAAGATCTTTTATCTTTTAAGGCTCCATATCTGAGATTTTAGATCAAGATTTATCTCAGATGTATTGGAGAAATTTCAAAGAAATCCTTCTATAACCATCTTCGACAATGCTAAATGATTTTTGCAATCTATTATTTACATATGGCACAATATTTAAAAAGGGGTTTTTGTGCAATAAAAAATATATAAATAATATGAGTTATTTGTATGAATATTTACGTGGTTAATATTCAACCTGTTGAATGTCAAAAGATTAATACCATTAATTTTTATTGGCTTAGGATGAATTGAACTTGTTTGAAAAACGTTCCGTTATTCCTATGCAAGGTGTTTAATTTATCTACTGACCAATTCTTCAACTTTTTACTTTTAAATTCTCTACTTTTTAATGGTAATATGAAGTTGTTGCTAATCCAGTTTGAAATTTTATGACGCTTTTTCCTTCTCTATTTTATCAATCCCGATATTTATTTATTGACGGCCAACCACTTCCGAACTCGGTTGAAAACTGGTTTCCGACATTAATAATTTTGCGATTTGGTTGCAACGAAAACAAAGTCGGGGTTTTGGCACAGGGCAAAAAGGTTCAGGTTTGTTATAATATATGAACGTCTTGTTGTAGGAAAATAGCTCAATAAAAAAGTTAGCTTACAGCTTACATCATTTAAAAATGTTTCAAAATAAACATTTCATTTTATTAAATAGATATCAAAATATATTTCATAAAACAGATGAAGAATTGAATGGTCAAAGTTGACAGTTTTACCGTTTTATATTATATCCTGCTGCATCATATAAAAACCGTATCGTTCACTTTATATTATGAAGAATTATGTTAAATCGTATTGTTTACTCATGTACTCATAATGTCGCATTCACTTTTAATACATAAGAGAACACACACACACTCACATACTCTCTCTCTCTCTCTCTCTCTCTCTCTCTCTCTCTCTATCTATCTATCTATCTATATATCCTCTCTCTATATATCTAGCTATCACTTTTTCTCTCTGCCAGTATGTCTTTTCTCTCTCTCTCTCTCTATCTAGCTATCTATGTATCTATCTATATCTTTTTCTCTCTGTTTGTATGACTATCCATCTCTCTATTTAGCTATATTTCTCTGCATGTATCTTTCTATGCATTTCTCTCACCCTCTTACTATCTATGTATCTACTTATATCTTTTTCTCTATGCCTGTCTGTCTGTTTCTCTTTCTCTATTTATTTATCTATCTAACTATGTATTTATCTATATCTTGTCTATCTGTCTGTCTGTTTCTACCTCTCTCTCAATCAATGTATCGATCTGTCTCTTTTTCTGTCTATCTGTCGTTGTTTCTCTCTCTCTCTGTCTCTCTCTCTCTCTCTTCTCTCCTCTCTCTCTCTCAAACTATCTATGTATATATCTATATCTTTTTCTTTCTGCCTGTATGACTGTTTCTCTCTCTCTATTCATTTATCTATCTATCTAACTATGCATTTATCTATATCTTTTCTATCTGTCCATCTGTCTTCTCTTTCTACCTCTCTCTCTATCAATGTATCGATCTATCTGCCTTTGTTTCTCTCTCACCCTCTCTCTTTCTCTCCTCTATTTCTGAAACAATCCATGTATATATCCATATATTTTTCTTTCTGCCTGTATGACTGTTTCTCTCTTGATCTATTTATTTATCTATCTATCTAACTATGTATCTATCTACATCTTTGTCTATCTGTCTGTTTCTTTCTACTTCTCTCTCAAACTATCTACGTATAAATCTGTATCTTTTGCTTTCTGTCTGTATGACTGTTTCTCTCTCTATCTATTTATTTTTCTCTTTGTTTGTATGACTGTTTCTCTATCTCTCTGTTTCTCTCTATATATCTATGTATTTCTCTCTCTCTCTCTCTTTCTCACTCTCTCGCTATCTATCTATGTACCTACTTTCTCTCTCTTTTTCTCTATGTCTGTCCGTTTCTCACTCACTCTCTCTCTCTCTCTATCTATCTCTCCATCTATCTCTCCATCTATCTATCTATGTATATATCTATATCTTTTTCTATCTATCTGTCTCTCCCTACCTCTCTCTATCTGTGTATCGATCTATCTCGTTTCTCTCTTCCGATCTCTCCCTCTTTCTCCTTCTCAAACTATCAATATAACTACCTATATCTTTTTCTCCTTCTATGTCTGTTTGTCTCCGTCTGCCTGTCTGTCTGTTTTTCCTCTCTCTCTCTCTCTCTCTCTCTCTCTCTCTCTCTCTCTCTCTCTCTCTCTCTCTCTCTCTCTAACTATAAATATTTCCAGGATATCTATCCACATAAAATTTTATGTCTTTGAAGTTATGCAAAGATATCAACTATTTCCAGAATAGTCTTAAAAATAATATAATAATTTATGCATTGTATTGAAAACGTTTTTTTTTTTTTCGTTAAAAAAGTTTAAATTTCGTTAACTTATTACACTAGCAATAACTTTTTATTTGCTCAATTATCCTGTTCACTAGAATTTTATCTAATTTACCTAATTTATAGGAGAATATTACAATAACCAGGTTATTTGAAATAATTAATGTTTAACGAATGGAAGTAGAGTAAACTTATAAGTACATTCTATTTCATATTAGATGGGAAAATGGCTCTTGAGATCAAATCTTGTGTGGTTAATAAACAATGCGTTCATCATCATCTCTCTCTCCCCCCCCTCTCTCTCTATCCATCTATCTATCTATCTATTTACCCATGTATCTATCTATATAGTTTTCTCGCTGTCAGTCCGTTTCTCTCTCTTTTTCAATCCAATTCTTCCTTTTTCTTAATTTATTTATTTAATAATATAATATGTGTAATAACACCTTGGTACAGATTTAAGGAAAAATTCCGTTGCTTTGATTAATAATGGTAGGCACTTCTCCGCAACTCTACAGATTCTTATAATGTTATTCCTAAGGCACGCTCGAATCAGGAATGTCTTGTCTCTCAATTGGTTTGTCACGTTTTTCCCATTTCAGTAAGTCAGACTTGTAATGCACATTTTGTTCAATGGAGGAGGAAAAGCCGAAAAAAGGTCTCTCCATATTGGCGGTTAATTAGGAGGGTTGACTCACATAGTCTCCCACATTTTTCTTCGTTTTGCTTCCCGAGGACGAACCGTTTTACGAGTTTCGGTCGAATGGATTTTTCACTAGATGAGAAACCTTTTGCCACATTGGAATTTCGATTTTCTCTCGTGGGACCGGGGAATAAATAAAACCTTTTATGCCGGGTAAGTCTATGTTCGTTCTCCTTTCGCCATCTGCGCGCAGGCGGAGAAGTCCTTAAATGCCGATGCGGTTTTTTTCCTTCACTTTCCTCCCTTAAACGTTTCACCTTTAGACGCGGATGACAATGACCTTGGATCCTTATAAGATGGGAGAAATAACTATCTAACCCCGTTGTACAATTGCCCCTTAACTTATCATGAACGGTCGTAAAACGCGATACCAATGGTGAAAACATTCTTCGCCATATTTGGACAAGATTTCCTCATTTGAAAATCGTGTCCATTTAGCCCGATATGCTATTAAATGGATAATTTCTCTTTATGCTTATGAATTTAAAAAAGCAATGAAAAGTAATGAAACATTTAAACTACCCTATCCGCGAGCGTAATCCAACGTGAATAATAGTGTTAAATTAAAATAATTTTATTTTAAATAAACAATTTACCTTACAGTCCTTAATAAAGTACAGTTTTTTTTATAAGTAAATTCTTTTGAATAAAATAATCGAGACACGAGGGTTAAGAAGAAACAAAATTATATGGAATGGCGAAGAGAGAGAAAAAATAGATAATGAAGGAGGAAAGGAAGAAAAATAAGAATGAGAGAGAACGAAAGAGAAAACTGTAACAAAGAAAAAGAGGGAAAGTCCTATCTTTAATATAATAAGACAATAAAGAGAAAAGGATAAATTCACAGAGGAAGAGAAATAAGGATTAAAAATACAAAAAGAGAAAACAAAATAGAAAATAAAAGTAATGTACACAAAGCGAAAGCAAACATATGCAAATGAGAGTCTACGGGAGGGTGAGACAGAGAAGAAAATAAAAAGTCAGAGTATCCAAAAGGAGAGAAGAAGGAAAGAGCAGGTGGAAGATATAGATAAAGAAACTAGTTAAAAAAGACACAAAGGAAGTGAGAGTGAGAGACTTATTGATATAGCGATAGAGATAGTGAGATCAATAAGATTCTCACGGACACAGTGAGAGAGAGAGAGAGAGAGAGAGAGAGAGAGAGAGAGAGAGAGCGAGAGAGAAAGCGGGAGGGAGGGAGGGAGAGAGAATGTGCAGCGGAGAGAAGAAAGATATAGCATGAAATAAGAGATAGAGAGAGAGAAGATAACAAAGAGATATAGATAAATTCACAGAGGCAGGGAGGTAGAGGTTATAATTAGTTAAGAGAAACAGAACACACGAAAATAAGAATAGGGAGAGATATAGAAAGAAAACAACAAAAAGTCATACTCAGAAAAAGTCATGGAGATTAAGATAAATAGACGGATATATATAAAAAGATAGATAGAGAATGAAATAAATATTTGGGAATATTGATAAAAAATTGAGATATAAATAGATCGATAGATTTGAAATGCTTTATTTATATATAATATCGCAGATTTAGGTCATACTTGACTTTCTTATATGAAGACATATACAACGTTTTACTCAGAAAAAGTGAGGGCGATTAAGATAAATACATGGACACACACACACACACACACACACACACCCACGCATGCACGCACGCACGCACACACACATATATATATCAATTTTTTATCAATACAACCATATATTTATCTCATTCTCTATCTATCTATATCTCTCTCTCTCTCTCTCTCTNGAGAGAGTAAGAGAGACATAGGAGAGTCACCACGGAGAAAGAAGAAGTGATAGATAAAGAGGGATAAAGATAGAAAGATTGGAAGTGATTCTTCATGGTTAAATGCAAAAAAATAGCGATATAATATAATGGGATATAATAAAGGGCACTCTCGACACGACACGCAAGAATGGCACAATTGCACAGAAGACAAACACTTTTAGCCATGAAGATGATCTCAATAAAGATCGAAACGTTGGCACGATAAAGAAAATGTTTTTCTGAAACCTATCTCATCACACCAGACCGCATCTCACGATCTCCAAATAATCATTTTTCAGAGGGCTTAGGCAATTGAATTTTTTTAAGCAATAAGTAAAAAAGAAAAATTATAAATGACTAAATATATGTGTAACAATAAATACTTATCTACGTACATATCTAATGATCAAATATATAATAAGAAGAATAAAATGTTAAATGTATTGTGGCAACAATAAAGTGTGAAAAGCGTGGAACGGTGTACAAGAAACTGTTCATCTGACATATAAATTATAAAATAAAATTGATAATATATAATATTTGCTTTTATGAATAACGCTTATTGCAACAAATTATTAATTTTAGTAGAAAAATTTCGGGTTCAGTTATATTTCTGGCTCGTAACATCGCTTTAATAATACCACAGCTGACATTCCTCCTTGTCTAGACGGACCCCCAAAACCGACAATTGATGTGGCACGAAAGGATTTTTGTTCCCGTCGTTTTCATCTCCCGAGTTAATTAAAATAAGTCGAAAGAAAGAACGGACAAAAATGACTGTTTATGTGAAATTTATCCGATCAACGGTCCCATTATACCCAGTAATGTTATCGAGAGAAATTTTTTCTATAGTTCATACATAAATATAATTCGTAAGGGAAGCAAAGGCTTGCAATTCATTTTTTGGGGGCAGAAATTGAAAATGTGTGGATTGTTTCATCGGCCCGAACGACTGAGAATCAAGCATTGAAAGTTTAATTGACAACTTTCAGAAGTTAAGGGGGAGTCTGGTTGGCTACTTAGTATTTAAATTGAACTATAAAATAAAAAATAAATAAATAAAAAGAACAACGTGCCAAAACAATAAACATACTAAGTTATGTAATGGGCTTTCTCGATAAGTTGTTTTGATAATCGCTAAAAGGAAAAAAACGGATTTTTTTAAATCCGCAGGAATGCAATTTTCCCTTCCACGTACCAAATAGAGATAAGTGTGTAATGGCCAGTTGAACTACAATCATTAACTTTTTCTTATGGCTCCGTCAGGTCGGAAATCTCATCCGTATAATCCGAAGATTAAGTTTTAAGACTGCAAACTACTTATTATTCTACATGCGGGCGCTCTGATTCGATATCGAGCCTTAAGTCGAAATTCACTTTCGTCTGTCACATGGCAACTCCACGGGGATAAAGGTAATCCGTTTTAATTCCGGCTTTCCTTCCGGATTAGGGGGGAATATCTAATTTGACGTCCTAGAATCCCCTCTGTAACTAGGGCTTCAGACCAGCTGGAGGACTTTAAACGTTTGAAATCAATTCTAGGAAACGATTTGAGATCAGATTACCAGTTGATACTCTTTTACCTGGAAGCAATAACAATGAAACAATTTCAAAATAGCACTAATAGTTGAGAAATTCAGAACGAAGTATTTATTTAAAATAACCTTTAGCCTGCTTCCTGCAATGTTTAAAATCCTAGAACGACTCCTTTTGAAACGCTTAATACCAATCCTTGACACCTATAATATCATTCCCTCTCACCAATTCGGTTTCTGTGCTCAACATTCCACTATCCAACAGTGCTTTAGAGTAGTCAACACCAACTCATAGGCCCTAGAAAAAAAGGAGTATTGCCTGGGTGCGTTCTTAGACGTAGGACAGGCTTTCAACAGGGTCTGGCATCCAGGCATACTTTTTAAACTTAAGCGCTTCCTACCCTCTCATTATTACCTTTTATTTAAAACCTACCTAACTGATCGCTGTTTCAGAGTGAGGTGCGGCAATGAATTATCGGAAGTCAAACAGACACAGGCCGGTGTACCGCAAGGTAGTATCCTTAGTCCTATCCTTTGTATCATTGATACTGCAGACCTACCAATACATCCTGACACTATTATCACACCTACGCGGACGACACCGCAAACTTATCCTCTCGAATCCTGTGCTAGCTACCTCCAACATCCAGGAACACCTTGAGCTTATCGAAGACTGGTGTAAAAAATGGAGGACAAGACTGGAAGAAGAAAAATGCACTCAGTGTACTTTTACGCTGAAAAAGCAGTCCTGCCCTTCATTGTACATCAACAACCAAGAGATACCAGTTTCCACTCAAGTCAAATACCTAGGACTAAATCTCGATAGCAGACTGACGTGGAATCCCCACACAAGACTTAAAAATCAGCCATTTAATACAAGACTTGGACTACTAGGAAGACTTTTAAGACCGAAATCGAATTGGGCAATTAAGACAAAGCTAACACTGTACAAAACTTTACTAAGACCAATATGGGCATACGGAGTAGAACTGTGGGGGCTGCCAAGCCATCCAATATCCAGCGCATCCAGTCCTTCCAATCGAAAGTCCTAAGACAAATTGTCAAAGCACCTTATTACGGCACTAACCTCACTATCCACAAAGACCTCAACATTCCTTTTGTCAACGAACAAATCCGGTCCAGATTCCAAACTTTCCATACCAACCTTTCGAACTATCCTAACCATACCGCTCGAGCCCTATCCACTCATTCCCATCCTGACAACCCATCACGTCGCCTCAATCGACGATGGCCTCCGGACCTCCTTGACCCTTAAATCATACACACTGAGTGCCAGCAAAGGATGTATTCTACCAGTGCAGTGCTGGCATTAGTGCTAGTGTTGTGCCGTGTGATATATTAATCATGTGTACATATTTGTATAATATACTATCATGTATAGGTAACAAATTAAAAAAAACACCCTAACTTCACCAAGGATTAGAATATTTAGGCATTAAAGCTCCTTTAGGAAAACAAACAAGCATGAACATAACAACTAAAAAAAAAGTTAAGGTTAATAAAAGTAACGTAAATAGCGTAAAGAAAAGCATCAAATATCAGAGAACGTTTTCTACAAGAACATAAAATAAAAAGTGCCGATGTTCAAAGATGTAAATACACTTAGAATCCGCTCTAGAAATTCTGCATACTTAATTAAATAAATTCGATTTAACACTCACTGGTAAACTTGTTTCCTATAAAATGTAATACCTATCTGTTGTGGATAAAGATACAATATTTCTTTTCTTCATGTACGCACAGATAAAACTTATTTCACGAAGGTGCCTCGTCCGACGACCAGCCCTTTTAAAGGATAACCCGTGGGCACGGCTAAACATAATATTTCCAATTAATATAATCAAGAGAAGTTGCCATAAAAGAAACAACAAGGCCAGTATATTAAGGGAAATATTACACGCCACCGAACGTAGGTAAAATATATTTTCAAAGAGATTACAGTTCACAGTAAATTCCAGCTCTGACAGAAACTAGATTACAAAAGAAAAATGTACAAGGCAACAGACAAACAGACGGTGTCGAAAAAATTGATTGTTTTTACCCCTTTTGGTACTCTTGCACGGACCAGTTTTCTCTCTGTAGAATAAGTCTAGCTAGACGATAAGGTATAAAATGTCTTTTTTTTAATCAAATCTATTTTAAACTATTTCGTTGAATCATATAAACGCCGTTTATAATGTTTCATTTTTTACCTGTGTTTATTATTGCTTAGCTTTTATTAATTACTGATTTATATCAGTAAGCTTAAATTTGCACATTTATTCACGCAAGTGTACAGAATTAAGTCCTAACCACTTATCGCAGTCCTCCGGCATGTCCTACTTTTGTTATTTAAAATAAATTATCTGCAGGGCTCGAGAATCATCCCCCTCGGGTGTTGGAAGTCCGGGATCAGACCTCTGGTCTTACCCATCAGCTAGGTCACTTCAGCCCTCAAGGTGATCAGTTTCCTATTCACACTCACTCTGAAATACATTCTTTGCTATTTACTTGCCAGTCACTCAGTTATCGTGGTGGAGTACTCGATGTTCTTCCATTACCACTCATATACTAATTGAGAGCCAATGGGGTACTCAACATTCCGCCATGGGCTCTATCACACTATACATTCACGCCAATAAATACATTCACTCTCAACACACGCTATGAACACAAAATATCATTATACAATAAAACAACCCTGCTCTCCTTTCAAGAATCGGAACCTGGTTGGCATTCCTACGCGCTCTTTATATATAGCCAAGGATTTGTACCCTTCAATTAGGTGGAACACATCGAACGACCTCTGCCGGACACATGAGCGGGCTTTCTCCCAACAGCAAGTGTCCTGTCAACTTCGCATGTCTTATTCTTAATCGTGTGGAGATGATCCTTTTTCTACGATCAGCTCCTCCGAGAGCTTATCGATAGTGCTTTTGATACGTGAGAGCTTCTCTGCCGAACAGGCACACCGATGATGCCATTTTCTTTTATCCGTGTTTGTTTTTAGTATTTTTAGCGTCAGGAGGTCGGATCGCATTGGTATGAATAAATCGCTGATCTTTGGCGAGTGAAAGTTGTATAGATTTTAGCCTACAATTTCTCGCCGTCCATCGGAATTCCAAGTTTTTTCAAATTTCCAATAAATTACTGGCTGGCCTCGAAAATCTCCTACCAACCGTGTTTGCAGTTTGGGGTCGAACCTCGGTCTTTCCCATCCAGCCACCGAGGTTGGGCTCCAATCACTATCGACAACTAGGTCATTTCAGCCCCCAAAGCAAATAGTTCCTAAATTCATTCAGACTCTCACTCCTCTCATTCACCCTTAAATCATTCTTACTTATTTACATACTATTCACTCAGGACGGTTGAGTCCTCGATATTCCTCCTTGATACCTACCATAGATCTGTACTAATATTACTCAATATGCCGTCATCGGCCCTCTCTTGCTACACACTCACGCCAATAAATATATTAACTCTCAACGCTAGGGACAAAAAACTCATTAATATATGCAATAAAACAAATCTGTTTCTTCCAAGAATAGGAAAAGGAGACCCAGGTATTCGCTGTAGTGCTCAAGGTCGATTCCTGGCATTCCTACATGCTCTCTATATGGAGCCAGGGTATTGGCCAAGGTAAGTTGCATACATCCAGCAACCTTTCTCGGCACACCGAACACAAACACGGGCTTTCGCCCAAAAGTAAGTGTCCTTTTTTCAACCATTGACCCTTTTTCAAGGATCAGCTCATCCGAGAGAGCCGAAAGTGCTCTTGATACCTGAGAGCTTCTCTACCGACCAGGCACACCGATGATGCCATTTTATTTTATTCGTGTTTGTTTATAATATTTTTAGCGTCAGGAGGCCGGATTGCGGTGGTATGAATAAACCGTAAGGCTGATCTTTGGCGAGTGTAAGTTGTTTAAAATTTCAACATTTCTACACCAACCTGGGTATAAAAAGAAATTAAAAACGATGAAAAGGGAAATGTGTATCGTAGAATAAAATGTATTTATTTGCTAGCAAGTGAATATTATTAGCATTCTAATAAAAATGTATAATAATTGCAATTAATTAAGGTTTTTGGTTGAAATAAAAAAGTCAATGGCACGAGCGGGATTCGAACCCACGATCTTCGGCTAGATACGCCGCCGCTCTACCCCACTTGAGCTATCGTGACCTCGATCCACTCAAACCCCACCTTTTGAATTTTGAATGTGAGATGGGAAGTTGGTGTCCGAGAGAGAAGATCGTGGGTTCGAATCCCGCTCGTGCCATTGACTTTTTTATCTCAACTAAAAACCTTAATTAATTGCAATATATAATTGGTCAAGCGGACCACGAAATTAGTGAATGTATAATAATTTTTGTTTTATATAAGAGATAAGACGATAAAAATAAAACTGATTATTTGTTTTGTTTATCATAAAAACGCCTAAAAAATTAGATTTTTTTTCTATTCCAGCGTCTTTTATAGATACTCGTATTTTGTCACAAAGCAGTTTGCAATCTCGCCCCGAGGGTTTACAACCCCAGTTTTTTTTTCGCCACCGCCACCCCCAAACCGATCCCGCTAACGGCCTTCAAGGGCAGAAACAATATAAAACGGTTTCCGATCCGCGGCCGGTCCACGGAACTTTAACAGCTCAGCTCGTAAAAGACGAGAGGAAGGAGGAAAAACGGGCGTAAATACAAGGGGACGGTCGTAAATCAGGGCCCGATTGGGAATTCAGACGGCTTATTCGCGGTTCCAAGAGTCGAGATCCTGGCCATTTTTGTGCAAACCCGTCCTGTATAATATTTGAAAATTTTACAACGAAAAACTCTAATGACATTCGAGAAAACATATGCGGGGTTCCTTTTTATTCGGCGTATGAATAATCCATACACCGTACTCTCAGTCGAAAGCTTTCCAGTCAAAATAAAAACTAGGTATGGGCCAAAAATATACGTATATAATCTCCAGGTCGATTTTTAATGACATTTTAAGCAAGCTGAACTGAACTGGATTGGGTATTATGGTTAAATCATTTAGACTTTAAAAATCATGGAATAAAAAAACATGGAAGAAAGCGACTTCTAATCACATAGTATGATATAGTAGTACTCAATGTAAACGTCTTTCTAAATGTCAGTTAATTTTAATAAACTGATTGTGAGATTTTACAAATGAAAAGTATGAAAACTAATTTACTTAAAGCGAAAGCTAATTTTAAATACTTAGGCGATGCATTTCAGTTTGGAAGAAAATTATCAGTAACGAACGTACTTCGCACAGGAGGAGTACAGTTACTAATTTGTAGTGAAAGACCCTGCATAAGCCGACCACAATGGGTGTTTGAGATAAGAAACTCATAATAATCAAAGTCAAATTTGAACAGAGAAAAATACCCGAAAAGTACAGAAAGTTTCAACAGTAAGATATACCCATGAAATAACAAAGATCATATGAAAGCAGCAATATTTATACTAGCTGATAGATAGGCAGTTCTAAAGGCCATTCAAGTCTATTAGATCAACTTAAAATTTGTGTACAATTCCCTAAATATCTTTAAACAAACAATAAAACACTGACATCTAAAAATAGCCTAATAAATAAGGTGGGTCCCAGTTCATCGTACCTACAAAAAGAGAGAACTCAAAATTAGTTGTAGTTCCAAATCAATTTTGTAGCATAAACTATAGCCATATTAAGAAAATAATTGAAATGTTGGGTAAGTACTAGAAAACACAACAAATACAGGGAACGTATTCTAGACATGAGACTAGCAAAAAGACTTTTGGAAAAAAAAACCAATGGGAAAAAGAGGAAATAAAGAAAAAAATACTTAAAACCTCGCATATTTACAAGAAATGCTTATCTAAAACACCACATAAAAAATGACTATCGTTTATTCTATGAGATCGTTTGTGTCTAGATAGCAGAAAGGCAAGAGAACATATCCTATGCAACTCCCTGTATGAGCTAGGAAAAGGATGTGGGGTACCAAGGAAAGGCATTCTTACGCCATATAGAACTAAATACGAAAACCTTCTTCTTCCCCAAACATACGAACATTCTCCAGGAAATCCATTAGCAGAGATCGATCACAGTAGAAACATGTTTAGGCTAAAGGGGAAATCCCAATAAATTTACAGGTATAAATGTATTGGACCCAAATATCGATACAATATACATTCTATTATATTAGAGAGAGAGAGAGAGAGAGAGAGAGAGAGAGAGAGAGAGAGAGAGNGAGAGGAATGGAGGGAGAGGGAGAAGGAGAGGGAGGGGGAGAGAGAGAGAGGGAGAGGGAGAGAGAGTGATGGTGAGGGGGATAGAGAGAGAGGGAGAGAGAGTGATGGTGAGGGGGAGAGGGGGAGAGAGAGAGGGAGAAAGAGGGGAGAGGGAGAGAGAAAGAAAGAAAGAGAGAGAGAGGGGGAGGGGAGAGAGAGAGAGAGAGAGAGAGAGAGAGAGAGAGAGAGGGAGAGGAAGAAAGTGAGAAAGAGAGAGAGAGAAAGTGATAAAGAGGTTGAGGGGGAGAGGGACTCATAAAGAGCGCAGAAGAGAGAATGAGAGAGTGATATAATTAAATTCAACGTTGGACAGTGGTAGATAAAAGTTAATCAAGAGCCTTCTTCTTGATAAGAGACAGAGAAGAGAGAAAGAAATTCGTAATTGGAAGTTTATGGCTATCTGGAAAGAGTACAAGAAAAAACACGCATTTTAAAATATAGGAATCACAATATAAAGTAGACAGAAAGAAAGAGAGAGTGAGAGAGAGAGGGAGAGGAAAGATAAAGAGAGTATGCAGTAGATAGACAGACCATAAATAAATTGGAGACCACACAATCTCAAATTAGGTAGAGATTAATTCACAAAGAGAAAATATCATGCAAAAATGAAAAAATGTGAAAGGGAGAGAGAAAAATGAGAAAGAAATATAAACTCGGAAAAAGAGATATATCGAGATAGATGGATAGAGAGGTAGGAAGAAAAAGAGAGAGGGTGATAGAGGGGTAGGATGGGATATAAAAAAGAGATAAAAGGAATTTTCCAGAAAATATAGAAAATTACGAAGACATGTAATAGGCTCAAATAAAGATAAATTATACGTAGAGCTAGTTAGATAGAGAGACAAAGTGAGAAAGACAGATAGAAAGAAAAAAGAGAGGGAGAGGGAGAGAGAGAAAGATTAAGAGAGAAAAAGGAAAGAGATAGGACGAGGAGGAAAGAGAAAAAAGACAGGAAATACAAGTCATTCGAAAGAAGGAGGTTGAGGATACTAGGAAGATACTAGAACAGTTGCTTTAGTTTTTCTAGAAAGCGTATATATTGCATTGGAAGGTGAAGTACTACATCCCAAGCATTGTCTAGTTTGAACGTCTTACCCTACAAGACCCTAGGTCCACCAGCTGACCAATATGTCAACATTGCATGTAATAAATAGTTGGTCTTTGTGTTGTATACTGTACATTGTATGTTGGTGATTAATTGCTCAGTTTTACCTATTTTTTGTTTAAAATTCTTGTTATTTTTTCTTATGGCCTGCCTTACTGGTATACATTGTGCCAAGACTTATATCTCCTTTTATTTTTAATTTCATAGCAGGAACTTCCTTTATTTATTTCATGTATATTATTCTTAGGGTACACCAGTCCCAGAATAAAGTTATGTGTTAATATGTGGTAGTAAAAGAGAGGCAATTAAATTTATATTAGACTGTTAAATCAGACAGATTCCTTTGGTCGATAAAGAAACTGAAGATCTTCTTTTGAAATGAGGTTATCTCTGGTTTTTAACGTAAGATTCCATTACTATAAGAATAATAAATTGTTAATGTTGGTGAGATAAATAAAATTCTATGGATATTCAACAGGCACAGCTTCTGCAAAGCTTCACCACTCTGTCGAGACATGCGAAGACTGACCGACAAATTTGGTCGAGGTGCACTTTCGTGGCGAGGACGTCCTGTCTTTGAAATTATTTCCATTGCATAAGTTAAAGTGGGAGGAGTGGGCAGGAGTTCGTGGACTGGGTTCCATTATGATTTGAGGAAGTTGATAGCAAGGCGGCGATGTTCCCGATAAAACGGAGATTTAATATTCAGAGGGCGCGAGGAGGCCGTCGTCAGTGAACCATTGTCTCGGTCCTATTTGGATAAGCCGTTCACATCCTCGGGCTCCACCAAATTTATAACTTAATGGACGACATTCGTCCTCGTTCACACCTCCCCTTCTCTCTTGTACCGCTTTCGATTTATTGTCCGACCTTTAATTGCCGTGGACCGTCTTCACTCGACTTTTTTGGGGGTGAAAGCTCCGCACCGCTACCTGAACCAATGTGACATTCTTTTCATTTGGCTCCTGCTTTACGAAAGATTTATTTGGGGGAAAACTAGTCCACGTAAGACAAACGTCGCACACTTCCAAATTTTTTGCCCTTTAAAATCCATATTATATAATACGATATATGTAAGTGATTTAGACAAATAATGCACCCACTAAATATAATAAATAAAGAATAAACTTTCAAATTTTTAGCAAGAAAAACTCCTAAGCAGAAGGTCAAACTTTTTGTTAAATTCAATAAGTTAATGGGAAGAAATGTCTTGAGTTTCCGATTTTATTCAAATTCAAGAAGCACAAAACATAAAGAGAATGAGTGATTAACATAAACATTTTCAAGGTGGAGAAAAAAGTGACATTTAGAAATAACAATTATAAGAAAATGCTGAACGTATTGGGAATATTTATAGTTAGAGAGAGAGAGAAAGAGAGAAAGAGAGAGAGAGAGAGAGAGAGAGAGAGAGAGAGAAACAGACAGACAGGCAGACAGGCAGACGGAGACAAACAGACATACAAGGAAAAAAAGATATAGGTAGTTATATTGATAATTTGAGAAGGAGAAAGAGGGAGAGAGAGGAAGAGAGAAAAGACATAGGTCGATACACAGATAGAGAGAGACAGATAGATAGAAAAAGATGTAGATATATACATAGATAGATGGACAAAGAGAGAGAGAGAGAGAGAGAGAGAGAGAGAGAGAGAGAGAGAGAGTGTGTGAGAGGGGAAAAATAGAAAGAAGAGAGACCTTTCTTACATTTAAGGCGCGCTATATAGTTTACATTACACATTTATTATGGTAGATGATGATGATGATGAACGCTTTATTTATCAATCAACAAGATTTTGTCTCAAAGACAATTCTTCCATCTAATGTGAAATACAATTGTTACTAAGTATACTCTACATCTAATTTATTAAACATAATTACTTCGAATAACCTGATTTCTGTGGTCAATATGTTACATCTATTCGTTTTACATTGAACTACGTATCTATTTCCTTGAAATTGCCTATTGAAATAAATATTCTAATTTACAGAATAATTGATAAAATCAAAAAGTAAATTACTAATAAAATAAGTGAAAAAAAAACTATTTCAATACATTTCAGTGCAAATCATGAATTATAATTTGCCCATATGAATCTATAAATAAAACTTCTAGTCACTAAATAGTATAATAAAAAACTAAAATAAAACAACAAAAGAAGTTAAATTTAAGACAGTGAATTTTTAGCATCAATCTTCACTTGATAAGAGGTGATTTTTAAGACTATTCTGCAAATTTTTAATATTTTTGCATAGTTTTATGTGTGTAGGGTTTTTCGAAAAAGTTTTACTGAGAATGGCCTATTAAATGTTTTGGTTTTGTGCTTAACGACTCACAGACGGTAGTTTGCAAAGCTAGTATCTATCATGAATCTGATACATGTACTTAAATTTCACAAATAGATATTTCGGTTTATGAACTTTCAATATTTTAAAAACTTTACATGATAGATTGTAATCCATTAAATCTTTAATTGTGAGAAATTCAAGTTGTAAAAACTTGTTATATATATACTAAAGTCATATATCAGATTCAGGATATATCGTGGGAGATATATAGTGGGAGAGGAAGGGAGGGAAGGAGGAGAGAGAGAGAGAGAGAGAGAGAGAGAGAGAGAGAGAGTGAGCAAGAGAGCGAGAAGAGGAAAGGGGGAAAGAAAAAGTGGGAAAAGACCAAGAACGAGAAGAATCGTGAAAAGTGTGAAGGGAAAAAGGGGACAAAACGGGAAGAATACAGTGAAAGAGAGAAGAATCACGAAAAGTAAGTTAGCGGAGAGATAAGGAAATACGAGACATAGAGAGAGATAGATAAATAGACAAAACGAGGGAGAGCGAGGAAAATAACAAAGTGCAACAGAAAAAATCTTGAAAAAAGCGTAACTGGACGAAAAAGAAAAAATGAAAGATACATAAATAGATAGATAGGTGGATAGATTGATTTATTGATGGAGGGATAGTGAGAGAAAGAGAAAGAGGGAGAATAGGAAGAGGAAGAGAGAGAGAGAGAGGGAGAGAGAGAGAGAGACNGATAGATAGGTGGATAGATTGATTTATTGATGGAGGGATAGTGAGAGAAAGAGAAAGAGGGAGAATAGGAAGAGGAAGAGAGAGAGAGAGAGAGAGAGAGAGAGAGAGAGAGAGAGAGAGAGAGAGAGAGAGAGAGCCATTTCATTTAAAACGTATAAACCAAATCCAAGGGTAGAATATTTGTCTTGTAAAATATCAAATTAAACAAAACATGAAAAATGGGAAGACAGTTTAAACGTGACAGAATAATAAAATTCATGTAAATCAAAATATAGTAAAAAAATATTACAAACCAATATAACTGCAAAGTAGTTGAATTAATTAGTCAGATGCGGTCTGGTGTGATGTAGGTTTCAGAAAAACATTTTCTTTATTGTGCCAACGTTTCGATCTTTATTCAGATCATCTTCAGGTTGAATTAACTACATGGACGCATTAATAGCAGAAAAATGAAAATGAAGACAGGAAAATGTTTTAGTTACATAAGTAAGTTGATATCATACTTAAGCATAAGAACAGAAAACCTAGATGCTCAGAACTTATTTCTTGCATAATTCACATACTTTAATGTTGAAGTTAATGTTTTCAGAAGCAATAATTTCACAATCCTATAAGAACAAACCATGTGTTGTATATTAAAATCACGGAAAACTTGGATGGAACTATTTAAAAGTTGTCGATACGATTGTTTTAAAGACGTCAAGATTGTTTGACAGGCTGTATATGAAGGATGTAAACTGCGAACGGTTATATTTAGGTTATCACAACGATGATATATGTGAAACGAAAATCCCAATTTTTCTGGCTCGCGTGAAAAATAGAATTTCACAATTCCGATAGACTGAGGATTAAGACCCCCGTCGGTTTAATTGGCAGGGTTGAAAAAGAAAGGCTTAAGTGGTTTGTAGGTGGTCTTTGGAAATTATTCAGAGCGGTTCCGTGGGTTTTAATGAGAAACGGCTTCTGTGCGCCTGCCTTTAATGTAATCCACGTACGCATTCTCCCGGCGCAGGGAGACTTTTGATACAGGCATTGTCTCTTCTCCTTAAATGTTTGAAATGTTTTTATTTCCCGTCGGCTGAAGACTGCAGAGTGGACCGGCGCCGAAACTGAACCGATCCGGGCGACAGAACAAATATTTATGCCGGTTCAATGGGCATTACAGAGCATAAAAACACTTCCGCTATTGCAATTCTTGCCCCTTTTGTCTGGTACTCCCTAATCAAAGTTATATTTACAATGGAGAACAAATGAAAGAATTAAACCAAGGTCTGATTAGTGAAGATTGACAATTCTAATAAAACATGTGTCAATTTTATAATTATGTTAATCAACTTTTAAATTTAAAATATTCCATTGAATTTAAATGTAACTACAATTTCTGTGTCTTTAGCCACCTACCACATAAGTAATAGACAGACAAATAATACGATAACTCATAAATCTTATTTTGGACAGTTCTACCTCATAGAAAACAATGCAAGAAAGGGTATGGACATCGTACAAAACATAGGACATAATGATTATGATAGTACAGATAACAAACATAACAAACATTATATTAGAGAGGGGAGGAAGGAGAGAGAGAGAGAGAGAGAGAGAGAGAGAGAGAGAGAGAGAGAGAGAGAGAGGTGTAAACAAAGAAAACGAGAGAGAGAGTGTGAGTGAGAGAGGGAGAGAAAAAAGTGATATACAAAGAAAACGAAAAAGACACACGCCTGCACGCACACACACACACACACACACACATACGGTGGGAGAGATATATTCATTGAGTGATAGAGAAGTAAAGAGAGAAAGAATGTATATATATATATATATGTATATATGTGTGTGTGTGTGTGTGTGTCACGTCCTCTCCTATACCATCTTTCTCACTCATTCTCTCCTCCCCTCTCTAAAATAATGTTTGTTATCTATATTATCATAATCATTATGTTCTACATACATCATGCCCAGTTCAACTTCAAAATTTCAAATACGACCCTACACAACCTGAGAGATCATTTTAAAGGATTTTTTACGCTGAAAACAATGGTGGAATCGGTTTTTAATTGGTCTAAAATGACAAAGTTATGGCTAAAATTTGAAAAAACATGAAACGTGATTAATAAAAAGCAAACAAAATGTTTGTTTTTTTGTTCAAACTTTTTGCCACTTTACCATTTTTTCAGCGTAAAAAGCTCTTGAAAAATTACGTGTTAAGACGTATAGGGCCGTATTTGAAATTTTGAAGTTGACCTGACCCTGTGTATTTTTTCTAAAAAAGAAAAATTACAGATTCGAAACTAGTCCAAAAAATATCAATTTCTTTTTTGATAGTATCATTGGTTCAAGAAAAATTCATCCGGGCCAACTAAAAAGAACACCCTGTACACACTGTTATATACATACATATGTCTATGTATGTTTATATATAAACATAGAAATATATAGATAGATAGGGAAAGGGAGAGAGCGTGATAAATGTAGATAAATTGACAGATGGATAGATTACGCGAAAGAGTCAGTGAGTGAGTGTGTGTGTAAAAAGTAAAAAGAAAACGAGAAGAACAAGAGTAAAGCGAAAGATAAAAAGACAAAAAGGTAGAGAAAAAAGATTGAGAGCACGTAAGTGAAGAATCATGAAAAAAGGGTTAGCCGAGAGGTAAAGAAGGAACAGGAGGACAGTATATAAATCTATCCAAGAAAACATAAATTAATGGTAAACAAAACAAACTACGAGTAACAACGTATTTGAAGAACTAAGACAATCATGTACAAAATAAAAACCAGTTTAAACAGATGATTATACACTGAAAATAGGAAGATCGATAAATAGGTAGAGATAGAGTTAGACAGGGAAACGCTTAAACACATACATAGATATACAATTTGACAACTCAAGTGGAATAAAACAAGAAGCGCTTATAAAACATGTTCTGTAAAAATAAGACAAAGCTTTAAAAACGAAATATTACAAGGAAGATTAATGATAGAAAGCCCTCTTATTAGTTATTACTAAAAGATTAACAAATTTGGACGGAGAGTGGTAATTAATCAAAATGATTTAGAACAAAACAATTTATCATCAAGAACTATTAATAAGACAAATTAAGCGTTGCACATTAAGGTGTACTGGTAAAAAAAAATATATAATTGAAGAAATTGTATCAATAAAAAAAGACAGCATCATAATTAAATAAAAATCGAGTGATGAAATATAAGGTGACGTTTACTCTATAAGGAGTATCGGAATACCCGTAAATATTGATATATTTGATAAATTAAATTTGGAAAATTAGGGATTATTGGTGGAGGTGCCTGTGTGATTTTAATATATATGTCATCCTGGCATTCACACTGTAAAAATTTCCATTAAATGTGTTATCCAGCGCTATGTGGCATCCGTATATGGAAGCTGCTTTACACATCCCATGTTTGGCAGTCTTTCGATCAAATATGGTGGTTTCTCTTTTTACGGTTCACTCTGTTCTTAATACAAGCTGAATATTGTAAATTAACAATTTTCACCCTTTTTAATACGGCTAAAAAGGAAATAATAATAGGTTTGGTGGTTATGTGAAATGGGACCATTGCATTGCTGAAACATTTATATTATAGTTTGTGCAACCTTTTGAGAATTCACAGAAGTAAAAATTGGCCACAAAAATTTATGATTCTACATTCTATCCTAAAACAGAGGTGCAAAAGACAAAATTTTTATTTTTTCGAATTTTTCATTAATCAAACATTCCAAAGATGTAGCCTAACGTTTAAATATATAAAAACAAAGTCCCGAAATTTAAGTTGGCGAAATGTCTAAATCTGTCTGACACAGCGAGGATAGGCAAAGCAAAATTATCAGTAAAGACCAAATAACAGGCTCATAAAATGCAGACAGCCCAAAAAATCTCACAACTAATTATTTCCTTCGTGTCTACTATTACAAACAACATAATAATTTAAAATAATTTTAATACTTAAAAAACAGATTGATAAATAACATAAAAATTATTGTACAAAAACAAGCCACCATAAATAATAAACTAGAAATTTATATTTTTTTATATGAAATTTATATATGAAAGAAAGAAAGAGATAGATAGATAGAAATATAGATAAAAAGATAGATAGATAGATGGAGCGGTAGAAAGAGAGAGAGAGAGAGAGAGAGAGAGAGAGAGAGAGAGAGAAAGAGAGAGTGAGTGAGTGTGAGAGAGAGGGGGGTAATGTAGAAAAATGTACCTACTAAAAGATGGATGGATATAGTAAAATGAGAGAGAGAACGAGAGGGAAAGGTAGAAAAATGTAGTTATACAGAGAGAGAAGGTGAGAGAGAGAGAGAGAGTGAGAGAGAGTGTAAGAGAGAGAGGGGGTAATGCAGAAAAATGTACCTACTAAAAGATGGATGAATATAGTAAAATGAGAGAGAGAACGAGAGGGAAAGGTAGAAAAATGTAGTTATAAGGCGTAGAAAGAAAGAAAATACCTACTAAAGAAGGATGAAGACAGGAAATGATAGATAGAGATACAGATCGAGAGGGAGAGAGGGAGGAAGAGAGGGAGGGAGGGAGGGACAGAGAGAGAATGAGAGGGAGAGAGGGTGAGAGAGAGAGAGATTATGTGCGTGAAATGATAAGAAAAGAAAGGAAAATAAGATATAGAATACTATCGTATCGTAAAACATTACGTATTTATTTTGTTATTTATTTATGTTATTTTTAATGATAATACATAAATGTATCTGAACCATTTACGGTACAATAGATAAGTGTGTGAAAAAGAGAACAGAACACGAAATTAATTTTTAAAAAAAATTAAAAACTAATGACTAGTGGATCAGAGAAAAAGAAAGAAAGAGAGAGTGAGAGAGTGAGTGGGTGAGTGAGTGTGTGTGAGAGAGAGGGGGGTAATGTAGAAAAATGTACGTACTAAAAGATGGATGAGTATAGTAAAATGAGAGAGGGAACGAGAGGGAAAGGTAGAAAAATGTAGTTACAAGGCATAGAAAGAAAGAAAATATCTTCTAAAAGATGTATGAAGATAGGAAATGATAGATAGAGAGAGATAGTGAGGGAGTGAGAGAGGGCGAGAGGGAGAGGGAGAGAGAGAGGGTGAGAGAGAGAAAGAGAGGGAGAGAGGGTGAGAGAGAGAGAGAGAGAGATTATGTGTGTGTAAATGATAAGAAAAGAAAGGAAATGAAGATATAGAATACTATCGTATCGTAAAACATTACATATTTATTTTGTTATTTATTTACGTTATTTAAAAAAAAATTAAAAACTCATGACTAGTGAATCAGAGAAAAGGGGAGAGAGAGAGAGAGAGAGAGAGAAAGAAAGCGAGAGGGAAAGGTAGACAAATGTGGTTACAAGGCGTAGAAAGAAAGAAAATACCTATTAAATGATGGATGAAGATAGGAAATGATAGATAGATAGAGATAGAGATCGAGAGGGAGAGAGAGAGTGACAGACAGATGGGGAGAGAGAGATTAAAAGAGAGTGAGGAAGAGGGATAACCAAAATAATTTAAATGTGCATTTATGATTTATGCTAAATGTGTGTATGTATCAATAAATTTTTTCTGATTATAGAGATTGATAGATAGATACAAATCTATTCCAAAGAGAACTCTAATATTAGTTATATGTATTTGATAAATGACGTTCCAATCGAAAAATGTGTTAAAAGATTTGGGTATAATTTTGACAATGAAATGACCTTTTAATAAATATATATCTTTTATTCAAAAGAAAAGTTTAAGAACTTTGGGATTTATAATGCGTAAAAGTGCAGATTTCAGATCGAAAGATGTGTTTAAACATCTTTATTGTAGCTTTGTCCGACCAATATTAGAATATAACAGTGTTGTATGGTCGCCAAGCTATGAAAAATATATACACAGTCTAGAAATTGTGCAAAATAAATTCCTTCGCTATACTGCTTATAAAATCAAATTCGTTAGAAACTGCCCGAATACACCCCTATTCGAAAGAAAAATTGAAAACGGAAGAATGTACCTAGATATGTTATTTTTGTTCAAATTAGTAAATGGCATGATAGATAGTCCTAAACTGTTGGAATGTATAAATTAATGTTCCTAGGCTCAATATGAGAATTTGTAATTCATTTTAGACAAATATGGCTGTCACAGACTACATGAAACATAGCCCTTGTAACCGTTTGATGACAGAAGGGAATTTGTTACTTTTTAACTGGTCTTTTATTTATTATTAAAAAAAAGACAAAATTATCAATCTTTACATATAACACCTTGGTTAGTATCTTAAGTTAACTGTTTTGCCGGGTAAATATCACTTTTAAATAGCAAGTTCCAATAATAAACATAGTACCCTTACTGACTTTAAAAAAGTGCTTTGTTATTTAAAGAAAGTATGGCAAATGGTCCGTCGTGCCTTTACCTACAGCCGATCAATCATCATTACATAAAATATTCCAAGCCCGGGTCGAGATTTATTTTCAAAATTTTTAAAAGCCCCTCGTTCGCCCACTTCAAAGCCACGGCGCGCATTCTTTTGGCGAACAGCCACTTTCGTCGGCGGCCCACAAAAATCGAAGAGGTAAAGAAACTTTGTTCGAGACTTGTTCCATAAGAGGAGTGGTCGGACGGGAATCGACCATATGGCCGTTCCAAGAGCCAAAATGATTTTTGCATGTTGGCAAACAATGTAAAATCTTTGAAAGGAAAGATCATGCTTGAAAATAACCACTTCATCTGGCAGATTAAGTCTTACTGGATAAACCAGGGAACAAAACTGTTGGATTTAATCTATGAAACTACAGGGTTTAATCATCCTGCAAACTTTTTTTGTGTTTATTAACATGATTAACTGTACAAAATAGCGACTTCGTTTGTTCATAACCGGTTTGGGAGCTTAATCATTTAAGTCAAGCTAAAATGAAACAAAAAAATCTTGTTATGCTATAATTTTCGAGAAGTAAAACTAATAATTATTTTTTATTTGATGAATTATATTTGCTATAATGTAGGGATTTATTAAGAAAAGGATCTATAATCCAAACAAGAGAGATTTTATATATCTCTTCTTTTCAGGCTCAAATAATGGGAAAATTAATAATTGTTATTATATAAAAAATGGCTAAAAGGACTTGTAATCCGATAAAACCCATTGACACTTGAAGACCCACGCGAGTGAATGCCAAAGGGGAAAAAAGACTGGAGAAGAAACGGCTTTTACACTCGATAGATGCCTTTTGAGAGACGGCGAATATCTCTTAACAACTCACTGATCTAATCTGGAAAATCGTTAAAATAATTTCTCCCCACGTCATCGATTCATGAAGGCTTTTATCGCGCCGGCTATGGATATTTCAAGGTTGTAAAAATTCCAAACGGCCGATATCTGATTGTAAAATGGGTAAAGAACAGACGTGACTTTTTGTTCCGTTCTCATCGCGTGCTCACGTGTCGAATAAAACAAAATGATCTCGTTGCATTTCCATATGCCGATTGACCTTTTCCGACTTTTATGGTAATACGGTCAAAAATGCATTATTCTAGCAGCATAAACTCCGTAAACAGTGGCTTCTTGTACGTTCTTGAATGATGCACACTGCGAGACTAAGCGGACCGAATTGACATACTTCTTTTTAAAAAAAAGTTAAAATCAATCAGAAAAACAAAACGTTCTTGTTGAATTTCCATACAACAATTGACCTTCTTCTAGTTTTATAGCAATCAAAAAATTTCCGATGTCAGAAAAACTGTATAAAAAAAGGAGCGTTTATTTGACGATATGTTGAACAGCAAGTCAAGAGATGTAATTCCTGTAACGGACGAGACTTCATAAACCAATTTACAAAACTTTATACAAATTAATCTCAAATAAAATTCCAAAAATATTGGCGGGATTCGAACCCAGAACCGCTACCGTGGGAAATAAGACTCCGATGCCGTAACCACTCAATCATCGCGGTCCAATTTACGACTGTATAATCCACATTGGTCGAAATAATTGGATTTGGGTTCGAAATCTTTTTAATGAACTAAACTGTCCCTTAGCCAAGTTTTTTAAGTTTTGTAATTTGTTGAAGTCGTGTGTGAACAGTCAAGAATGAGGTAGTGCAGAAAAACATTTTTCATTTTTTTCCCGACGTTTCGACCTTTATTCGGGTCATCTTCAGGGCATAAAGTGTGATGGTATTATTGCGGTGTCATACGATTTATTATTTTTTATATTATTGTTTTAGATTACCTTTCTATACAAGTGTATATGTGTAATAATTTACTTTTCTTACATTTCTCCCTCCCTCCCTACACACGCACGCACGCACGCACGCACGCACGCACGCACGCACACCCCACACTCATACATGATAAACTTTAGATTTGTGACAGTATTTGGCTGTTATCGATCGTTCTTCAAGATCAATTCACAACTGTTTTTTTGAAAAGGGGAGGTAGCACTTTACCAAGTAGCTCCTTCCAATAAAACCGGATGTGAATGCAAATGGTTCAGATTGCACGTACATAAAAGAGTTGAGTGTCGGCCGAAGTGGCCCCGGGTTGAAATGTAGACCCGGGAGAAGGCGACATTCTTCTCTCTCCCACTTCTCTTCTCTCGGTTACCCCGATCTCCAAGCTGTCCACTCGCCGGCTCGACTCGAGGGCCATCCAGCTCGACGAAACATCCGGGAGATGCTGAATTATCGCCACTCCACGCCCGGTTTTACTGAGTTACGTCCCGCGCTAATGAACCATTGTTACAATTGTCGACTCATTTACATATTTCATGGGGAGGTTCTTCCCTTCATCCCACATTGTGAGACAACGTTGAAATTAAACCTGAGTAGTGTAAGTTCCCCACAGAGTAAGGAAAGACGAGAAAGGAAAACTGATACAAATAAAATAAAATGTAGAAAAATAAAATAGTATGTAAAGATTTAAATCAATAAAGAAAGAGAGGAAGGGAGGGAGGAAAGAATATATGAAAAAAGCAAACTAATGCAAATAAAATACAAGTAAAAGAATACATGAAAGAGACTACAGGGGCACACACCCCAAAGAAAAATAAATAAGAAAATAGGAAAACTAATAATATTAAAATAAAGGGTGGAAAAATAAGTATATTTAAATGAACAGAGAAAAAGAGGGGGAGAAAGAGAAAGAGAGAGAGAGAGAGAGAGAGAGAGAGAGAGAGAGAGAGAAAGAGAGTAGTAGCTATTAATCAAATAATTGAACGCATTAAACAATTTAATTCTGGGTGGAAATGAATTACTAGAAAATGGCGAAACAGAAAAGTTGATACAAAAACTGGTTGAACTACTGCTGAGTTCAACGTTGTGGAAAAAATCAATTTTGTAAAAAAAAAAAAAATCAGCTTGGCTTATGCTGATCTAGATTTATTAACAGGACTGCCTGTTAGTGGGTGATTCTTCTGCCTGGTTTGTACCGATGGGTCAAATTCCGGGCGAAATCTTTCTTTCCTGAACTGTGGCAGATCATGTTGGAATAAAGCCTTTCTAAAATGTGAGGTCAACGGCCCCGCTTGATTCTCTCAAGATTAAGACACTGCTTTCTTCTGTTGGAAAATGTTAAACAATCATGTTGCATACAATAAGCTTGTGGTCTCGTATGAGACTCCACACAACAATTTGCGGTCAGTTTCCATTGGACGGATGTGTGAGGGGGATTTCTAAACAGTCCAAGGATTTAACAGGCGGTAAATTTCACAATTCTTACTGGTCACATTAAAATTTGAAAGTTATATTTTAAATGTAATTGTTTTAACTGAAGCCAAATTTTTTCTGAAAGACAGACAATACGAATAAAAACGGCATAACAGGAGTAAAATGAATTAAAAGGCATAACATTAATAATAATTACCTTTTGCTAAACTAGTTTACTATTTATAATAAAAATGGTATATTTTTATCTTGTTTTCGTATTTTCGGAAATATAATATACAAACAAATTTCTTTGAGCGTGCAAATTACTCATCCGGTTGCGCTAATTTCCCTTTTTGTACCGGTTTTTGATATCAAAGGGGTGTTGTTTCAGGTTTTCGTGCTTGTTTAAAATTAATTTTCTATTTCAAGGCGGTCGACTTACCCGAAATACTACACCGTGGGAAATTGCCTGAGTGCTTCCATGCGCCTAATGTAAGCAGCATGTTGGGTTAATCTTGAAAACAGCAAATACCCTTATGAGCTGGTTCTAATTCCTCAGACATTAGGCCTATGCGTTATTTAAAGAAAATTGAATTAAAAGATAAATTTTAGGCTTCAAAATTTTGTTACTTTTAGGAATAAATTCATAATTATGAGTAGTGCTAAAACAAGTGATTTAATATTTAATTAAGTATTAAATTTAAATAACCACTTAACATATTTATGTAAATTAGTAGGTAAGGTTTAGTAAGCAGAGCGATGAGCTTTACATTTTGCCACTTTCTAGTTACAAAATAAAAAAACTGGAAAATCAAAGGACACATTGAATGATGTGTGAGATTTCTCCGGCTAACTGCCTTGGTTTGCCAGATGTCCTGTTATCATATACAGTCTAGCCAATACACCATCCCATTTATCTAGATAGATTTATTTATTTAGATAGATAGAGAGAAAGAGTGTTAAATAGATTGATAGATAGATAGATAGATTGATAGATAGAAGAGAGAGAGAGAAAAAAGAGAGAAAGAGAGAGCGTGTTTAATAGATAGATAGATAGATAGAGAGAGAGAGAGAGAGAAAGAAAGAAAGAAAGAAAGAAAGAAAGAAAGAAAGAAAGAAAGAAAGAAAGAAAGAGAGAGAGAGAGAGAGAGAGAGAGTGTTAAATAGACAGATGGATAAATAGACAGATTGATAGATAGATAGAGAGAAAGAGAGAGAGAGAGTGTGTTAAGTAGACAGATTGATAGATAGATAGATAGATAGAGAGAGTGTTAAATAGACAGATTGATAGATATATAGATAGATAGATAGACAGAGAGAGAGAGTGAGAGAGAGAGAGAGAGAGAGTGAGAGAGAGAGAGAGAGAGAGGGAGAGAGATTGATAGATATATAGATAGATAGATAGATAGATAGATAGATAGATAGATAGATAGATAGATAGATAGATAGATATATATAGAGAGAGAGAGATAGAGAGAGAGAGAGAGAGAGAGAGAAAGAGAGAGAAAGAGAGAGAAAGAGAGAGAAAGAGAAAATTAAATAGATAGATAGATAGATAATTAGATAGATAGAGAGAAAGAGAAAGTGAAAGAGAGGGGGAGAGAGAGAGAAAGAAAGAGAGAGAGAGAGAGACAGGGAGAGAGAGAGAGTAATTCTAATCAAGTGACTAAAAAAACACTATTTTTTATTGTTCGTTTCTAGTTTGGTTGAAATTTTATACACGTACATATTCCTGCAATAGACAGCCAAACTGTAATCTAACATTAAATAATGTTCACTACAGTCATGCCAATCGTAGGTGGTAAGATCGTAACACAAATAAACGACCGAGCGAACGAAAGAATGGCACGAACCATCATACAATTAAAATAAGAAGGGATATCAACCGTATAAATAACAAAGAGAAAGAATGTCGTGAAAACAAACTAATGTTAAATTAACCAAATAATATCCTCCACCACGTTCAAATGTTAACGATAAACGTACATCAAGCTCATTGTAACCATTCCTAGAATATCAACGATGATTTGGGAATACATTATGACCTGTTAACAAGACGGCATAGAATAGCGAATCAAAGGGGGCGACAGGCGATCAGCATGGATCGCACAATGGTGATCGCAACAACACATTCCAAGTGAAAACCAAAGCGGACAATTCGGTAAAGAGAGGGGTACTTGCATGACATTAAAATCGTACAAGGGGTCAGTGACTATTAATTAGAATTAATTTAAGTAGAGCTTTTAAGGCGGTACAAAAAGCAACATTTGATGTTGAATAATTTGATTATAGTGTAAAAAACGTCCAAGCTGACAATAAATTTCAAGTCAAACTAAACTAATACTATGAGTTAAAAAATTATTATGAGTTTAATACCTCATATTAAACTCAAATCTAATTGCAAAAAAATGTCCATTTTTAAATTATTTTAGCATTTTTTTACTTATTCTTTCTCGTCCAATAAACAAGATTCAACTTAGGCAAGCTTGATTGTGATAACAAGCGGCAACAGATCTCTGTGTAAAAGGAGGAAACTTGACGTTCGACCCGGAGGGCAGAGAAGCTAAGTTTTAATTCGGATCCTTTCGACAATTGCAAGGTTTGCATATATTTAAAAGTACTTCGCAGAGATTCTCCGACGAGTTATTCCGCGAGATAAGGCTGTTTGTCGGAGGGTGAGGAGGAGGTGGAGGCGGCTCAATTACAGTTCCCAGTTGTGGATAGGCAACCCCTGGGATGGAGCCAGACTCCGTTTTTCGATAACGGGCTAATTGCTCTGGGGGCCGTTTCACTGGATCAAGCTTATTTTTATTTGCCTCGTAATCTGTTTGGAAGGGTATTTACGAATGGCCAGAAGGAGGACCACTGAACATCCTCATAATTACCTCTACCTCTTTTTTTCTCTTGTTTTAATGACTTCGGTTTATTTTAAGATCAACCTGAGTTGCACCGGCCTATTAAATTAATAGCCGTGTTGAACATGTCAATTAGAACTCAGTTTATATCAGGCTTGATCGAATCCATTGGGATCGATTCAATGGTTTATATCCTATCGGGAATCGTGTTCCCCTGGCGAAATTTGATTTAACCTCCTTTAATAATGTCATTAGCGCAATTATCTACAAAATTGGAAATATTATGCAAAATAGTGGTTACAAAATAAAATAGATTTACAACCTAAACACGTATTACAAATTACAGCAACACAGATTTAAAATGACCTCATATTATACTACTAATATTACTAACATTAGTAATAGAAAGACAGAAATTGAGGTGGGGGTAGAGGGAGAAAATGAGAGAGAGAAAAACAGTTTAAAGGGGCAAAGAATGAGATACAAAGGGAGTGAGAGAGAAGAAGAAATCGATAGAAAAGATAGTTGGTGAAAGATATAGAAAGAAAAAAGAAGAAGAAAGAGAGACAGTGAAAGAGTGATAGAGGAGGTTTAGAAAGTAAGAAAGATGAAAGACGGATGGAGGGAAAGAGTATAATGAAAGGAGAGATAGATAGATAGATAGATAGATAGATAGATAGATAGATAGATAGATAGATAGATAGATAGATAGATAGAGAGAGAGAGAGAGAGAGAGAG